>NC_053499.1:84221168-84521168 GCF_905171775.1 Rana temporaria | reverse complement strand
ATCGAATCCTCCTCCTGTCACGTCTCGATGGTGGCGTCTGCCAGATTTGAGAAGGGCGAGGTGTCAAGGGGGGACGGCAAATCTCTTCCGCATCCAGCAGGCCTAGCTTGACTAGGATCTCCTTCCCCTCAAACACCGAAGTGGCAACGTACGTGGTTCCATTGTGGGGGATTGATAACTTAAATGGAAACCCCCATCTGTAGCGGATACGAGCAGATTGTAATACAGCCGTGACTTCCTTCATGCCCCTCCGTCTATCTAGAGTGGCGGGAGATATATCAGGGAAGATTTGTACTGTGAACTCATCCAGGGTGATCCTCTGAGCATTCCTGGCAGCTCTCAAAATTTCCTCCTTAATAAGAAAGTCTTTAAGGCAGAGAACAATATCTCTAGGGGGTTTATCATCGGGGGGCTTAGGTCTTAGTGCCCTATGGATCCTGTCGCATGTAAAAGCCGCGGCCTCTTTGTCTGGAAGCAAGGACTTAAAAAGTCTAATCACAGCAGGGATCAGATCCGTGATCGTTTCTGGGAACCCTCGCAGACGCAGGTTCTGGCGGCGATTGCGATTGTCGAGATCCTCGCCTTGTGATTGCAGATGAGCAAAGGCTGCAGACAAACTTTCATGCTCCCTGCTCAGATCACTATATGCCAGGGCCAACTCATCGTGCTTCGTCTCGAGCAGGTCTGTACGGGAACCCAGAGAAGAGATCTCCTGAGATAAAGTATGCAAGGTTTTGTTAAGTTCCGATTGGAACTTTGAGGCCAATCGGGTGTACATGGCCTCCAGACTTGTGTCCAGGTCCGCCTTAGAAAGAGTAGCTGGGTACTCACAGTTCTCGGGTCGTGGAGAAGAACTCAGCTCAGGAGGCAAGGCCAGAGCCGAGGCGCCATCTTGGGCCATGCCATTCTGCTCTCTTGTACAGAGGAGATAGTTGGTTAGAGAGGTTTGGGCTGCTCCCTTGTTCTTTTTCTTCGCCGCCGACATGAACCGTAGTCACCGTGGCCGGGGGGTGATAATCTGAGGGATAGACAAATGGATTATAGCCCCCGGGAGGATAATTTAGTCCCGCTGCGCCAGGAGCAGGTCTTACAGGCGTCCATCTCTTTCCGCGCCGCGCATGCGCCCCCCCACAGGTTTTATGCATAATGCATAGAACAACTGCTTTAAGTGTTTAACCACTTTCCCCCCGGACCATTTGTCAGCCTTAAGACCAGAGGTGTTTTTACAATTTGCCACTGCACTGCTTTAACTGGTAATTGCGCGGCCATACAATGTTGTACCCAAACAAAATTTGCGTCCTTTTTTTCCCACAAATAGAGCTTTCTTTTGATGGTATTTGATTGCCTCGGCGATTTTTAATGTTTGCGATATAAACGGAAAAATAGCGAAAATTTTGAGAAAAAATGATATTTTCTAATTTTTGTTATAAGAAAAATCGAACAAACTCAATATTAGTCATACATTTTGGCCAAAATGTATTCAGCCACATGTCTTTAGTAAAAAAAATGCCAATAAGCGTATATTTATTGGTTTGCGCAAAAGTTATAGCGTTTACAAACTAGGGTACATTTTCTGGAATTTACACAGCTTTTATTTTATGACTGCCTATCTCAATTCTTGAGGTGCTAAAATGGCAGGGCAGTACAGAACCCCCCCCCCCAATGACCCCATTTTGGAAAGTAGACACCTCAAGGAAACTGCTGAAAGGCATGTTGAGTCCATTGAATATTTTTTTTTTGTACCAAGTGATTGAATAATGACAAAAAAAAAAAAATTACAAAAAGTTGTCACTAAATGATATATTGCTCACACATGCCATAGTTATATGTGGAATTGCACCCCAAAATACATTCTGCTGCTTCTCCTGAGTACGGGGATACCACATGTGTGAGACTTTTTGGGAGCCCAACCACGTGCGGGGCCCTGAAAACCAAGCACCGCCTTCAGGATTTCTAAGGGCGCAAATTTTTGATTTCACTTCTCACTACCTAAGACAGTTTTGAAGGCCATAAAATGCCCAAATAGCACAAAATCCCCCCAAATGACCCCATTTTGGAAAGTAGACCCCCCAAGGAATCTGCTGAGGGGCATATTGAGCCCACTGAATATTTAATGTTTTGTACCAAGTGATTGAATAATGACAAAAAAAAAAAAGAAAAAAGAAATTACAAAAAGTTGTAACTAAATGATATATTGCTCATACATGCCATGGTTATATGTGGAATTGCACCCCAAAATACATTCTGCTGCTTCTCCTGAGTACGGGGATACCACATGTGTGGGACTTTTTGGGAGTCTAGCCACGTACGGGGCCCCGAAAACCAAGCATCGCCTTCAGGATTTCTAAGGGCGCAAATTTTTTATTTCACTCCTCACTACCTATCAGAGTTTCGAAGGCCATAAAATGCCCAAATAGCACAACCCCCCCCCAAATGACCCAATTTTGGAAAGTAGACACCCCAGGCTATTTGCTGATAGGCATGTTGAGTCCATGGAATATTTAATATTTTGCCACAAGTTGCGGGAATATGACAATTTTTTTTTTTTGCACAAAGTTGTCACTAAATGATACATTGCTCACACATGCCATGGGCATATGTGGAATTACACTGGTTTTTGGGGTCCCGTACACGGCTAGGCTCCCAAAAAGTCTCACACATGTGGTATCCCCATACTCAGGAGAAGCAGCAGAATGTATTTTGGGGTGCAATTCCACATATGCCCATGGCATGTTTGAGCAATATATCATTTAGTGACAACTTTGTGCAAAAAAAATAATAATAATAATTCTCTTTCCTACAACTTGTGTCAAAATATAAAATATTCCATGGACTCGAGATGCCTCTCAGCAAATAGCTTGGGGTGTCTACTTTCCAAAATGGGGTCATTTGGGGGGGTTTTGAACTGTCCTGGCATTTTATGAACAACATTTAGAAGCTTATGTCACACATCACCCACTCTTCTAACCACTTGAAGACAAAGCCCTTAGTGAGACTTTTTGTTTACATGAAGACATATTTTTTTTTTTGCAAGAATATTGCGTTGAACCCTCAAACATTATATATTATTTTATCTACTACTAAAATTACTGCCCTCAATCTGACCTTCGCGGTGATACCTCACATGCATGGTACAATCGCTGTTTACATATGATGCCAGACTGACACTTAGTTTGCCTTTGCGCGAGAGCAGGGGGGGACAGGGGTGTTTTTTTTTTATTTTTTTATTATTATTATTTCATTTGCTTTTTTAATTTTATTTTAAACTGTTTCTTACTTTTTTTATAATTTTTATTATTTTTATTGTTATCTTAGGGCATGTAAATATCCCCTATGATAGCAATAGTTAGTGACAGGTACTCTTTTTTGAAAAAATTGGGGTCTTTTAGACCCTAGATCTCTCCTCTGCCCTTAAAGCATCTGACCACACGAAGATCGGTGTGATAAAATGTTTTTCCACTTTCCCAATGGCGCGGTTTATATCCGGGGAGGGGACATTCCCTCCCACTGCTTGTAAAAGCAGTTTAGAGGCTAATTAGCCACTAGGATTGCTTTTACATGAAAGCCAACCGCTGGCTGAAAAGAATGATACCAAGATGATACCTAAATCCGCAGGCATCATTCTGGTATAACCATTCAAAGTCCAGCAACATACCATACGTTGATGGTTCTTGTTGGACATGTATTGTAATCTTTTTTTTTTTTCATGCAGCCTGTTGGCTGAACGAAAAAAAAGCATGGGGGCATCCTCCCACAAAAAAGTTATGCTGCTCACACACGTATGTACGCCGCATAAAAAGTTATGGCGCATACACACGGTCGGAGTTTTCCACGGGCAAGCTTCCGACGGAATTTCGACCGTATGTACGCGGCATTAGGAGCAAAATCGCTCCTCCGCCCCTAATGCCCCAATTGCTTCGGTATATATGCTCTTTTTTTAATTGTGGTGGTGAAATCACCTCCCACAGTGTTGGAGTCGCGGCTTTATGTATCGTGGGAGCAAACGCTGTTGCTGTCACGCTAAATAAATCCGTGCTGCAACTGAATGGCGTACCTGCTAAGCAAATGATGGTTAACATTATAACAAAGTAACATTACATTTTAACATTAAGATCTTACCATACCATACCTGCAAAGCAAATACCAAAAAAATAAAAACAGTAAAAAATAAAACATTTTTTAACGCAACCTGTGCCTAAAAAATATACAATGCGAAGCATGGGGGCATCCTCCCGCATAAAAAGTAATGCCGCGTACACACGGTCAAACTTTTCCACGGGCAAGCCTCCGTCGGAATTTCGACCGTATGTACGCGGCATTAGGAGCAAAATCGCTCCTCCGCCCCTAATGCCCCCATGCTTCGGCATATATGCTCTTTTTTTAACTGTGGTGGTGAAATCACCTCCTACAGCGTTGGAGTCACAGCTTTATAAATCGTGGGAGCAAACGCTGTTGCTGTCACGCTAAATAAATCTGCGATGCAACTGAATGGTGTACCTGCTAAGCAAATGATGGTTAACAATAAAACAAACATTACAGTATAACATACCATACCTGCAAAGCAAATACAATAAAACATTGTAAAAATAGAGAGAATAGATATAGAACAATAGTGAGTGGACAGTAGAGAGTGAACATAAGAGAACAATAAAGAGAGGAGAAAAATACAACCACAACTATTTTTGGATTTTTTATTTTATATTTTTTTTGTGTTTTTGTGTGAGTTTTTTAATTTATTTATTCCACTTTTTTTCACTTTTATAAAAACTGTAAGAAAACTGTAAACTGAACGTTGCAGATTATGGTCTCTCAAAATGTGATGGCCATCACATATTCCGAGACCCTGTGTTGGTGTGCATAGGACTGTGTGGTGCTGTACCCTACGCTAAAACTCAACTAGTGTGTGGTAGCGTTTGAAACATACACCAATGCAGAGACCAGGTTGGTCAGGACAGTCGGGACAATAAAAGCGGGTGTCACGCCTAAATCCGAGTTTGATGCAGACACAACATCTTTTTTGGTGTTTTTTTTGGGTAGGGGTACCAGGGAGGACAAAAGGAAAATGCCTCTCATACAGCCGGCTCACTGCATTTGCGTTGGGAAGGTGGGGCACAGCACCATCTGGAAACAGAAGGGCTTCGACGATCTCTTCCTGGAATTTTAGGAAGGATCCAGTCCGTCCTGAAGCTCTGTATAGCACATAAGCGTTCAGCAAAGCCAATTGAAACAAATAAACAGACACTTTTTTGTACCAGCGTTTGGACCTCCGGGCAATTAGGTACGGCGCCAACAACTGGTCATTGAGGTCCACCCCTCCCATGTTAAGGTTGTACTTGTGGATACAGAGGGGTTTCTCCACAACACCAGTCGCCGTAGGAATTTGGACTGCCGTGTCTGCGTGAAGCGTGGACAGAACGAAAACATTCCGTGAATCCCTCCACTTCACTGCTAACAAAATATTACACTGTAAGCAGGCTCTCTCCCCCCGACTAAGACGGGATTCTACAAGCCGTTGGGGGAAGCCCCGGCGATTAGGTCGCACGGTGCCACATGCGCCAATTCCATAATCAAAAAGGTGACTAAAAAGTGGCACGCTTGTGTAATAATTGTCCACGTACAAGTGGTACCCCTTTCCGAATAAGGGTGACACCAATTCCCACACTATCTTACCAGCGCTCCCTATGTAATCTGGGCAATTCTCCGGCTCTACGTGACTGTCTTTTCCCTCGTAAACCATAAAGCTAGATGTATAGCCTGTTGCCCTGTCACAGAGCTTATACATCTTGACCCTGTATCTGGCACGCTTGCTGGGAAGGTATTGTTTGAATGACAAGCGGCCAGAAAACTTAATCAGGGACTCATCAACGCAGACAACTTGATGGGGATTATACAAGGCTGCAAACCGTTCGTTGAGGTGGTTTACGAGGGGCCGAATTTTGTAGAGCCGATCGAATCCAGGGTCTCCCCGAGGACGACAGAGTTCATTGTCACTAAAATGCATGAACCGCAAGATCTGCTCGTATCGTGTCCTGGCCATGGAGGCATAGAAAATGGGCATATGGTGAACTGGGTGCGTGGACCAATACATCCGCAGCTCACTCTTTTTAGTAATGCCCATGATGAGGGAAAGGCCCAGAAAGATCTTAAATTCGGAAACCGTAATTGGCTTCCAATCTCTGGCAAGGGACAGCTGGGGATTAGCGGCGATGAATTGACCAGCGTACAAATTGCTTTGGTCCACAATAGATCTATAGAGATCTTCGGTGAAAAACAGCGAATAAAAATCCAGTGACGTAAAATCAACTGTATTCACCTGAATTCCGGGTTGGCCAGTGAATGGGGGAAGTACGGGTGCTGCAGAAGTGGTGGGTACCCAATCAGGATTGGCGAATGCAGCAGGAAGGGCACTATGGGGACGGGCCTGTCTTTGTCGTCTTCTTCTTGGTGGCAGCGGGACACTACTCGTGCTTGCCACCTCGTCAGCTTGAACTGCACTTATGGGACTCGCCACGTCACCAAGTGTTACTGCAGTGCTGGATGTATGACCAGGATGTACTAGGCCACTGGTGCTTGCCAGTTCACCAGAAGGAATAGCGGCGCTAGTACTTCTCTGCTCTATACGAGAGCCCTGCGGTTCTTGCACCTCAGCGACAGCAGAAGATCGGGGTCTGGTACGCCTGACCCTAGCAGGGACCACAACTCCGTCGTCAGAGCTATCTGTCAGGGAGCCACTGTCGCCTACAGGATCGTATTCTGAGCAAGAATTTGACAGATGCGTGACCTCCTCATCACTATCTGTCAGGCTCATAAACAAGTAGGCCTCTTCATCACTGTACCATCGATTTGCCATTTTGGGCTCTAAATTTAGGGGTACGGTGGTGAGATTCACAGGCAAAAAAGCACCTGACCTGTTAGCAACTGAGTCAAGCGCTACCAAAAAAACTGTTAGTGATCGCAGAGATCAGGCCTGACTCTGCGAACGCGGCAGTTATGTGTTTTTGTGTTTTGTGTCAGTAATCGATCGATCGATACTGCACTTCGGTGGGCTGGGCTGGGCGAAGGGGCTAAACGCAGGTGCTAGCAGGTATCTGGGCTGATCCCGCTAACCATGCGTTTTTGGGAACCCTAAACTGCAGGGGACGCTAGTATAGATCTGATCAGATCAGGTATCGATCCGTTCAGATACTATACCACTAAAGGGAGGCGTATGGTGCGTGCGTGGGTGTTAGCGCTATTGGCACTAATCTGACGCTGCCTGGGGCGACGCAGACCCTATCTGGCGCTAAAACCAAACTTTGATCACCCGCCGGGCGATCAGGGGGTTAAAACTTTATTGCAAAAAAAATGGCGGGTGCCTTGATGCTATAAAAAATGAACTAGCTAAACTGCATCACCCGTGACACTTATACTGTGATCACTGGTGACAGGGGGTAATGAAGGGGTTAAACCTTTATTGGGGGGGTTAGGGGGGGTCCCTAGACTTTTTAGGGCCTAAGACTAATTACCCTAACAATTATTTTTGTCACTAATAACACTAGTACAGCGATCAAAAAAAAATCTGATCGCTGTACTGGGTGACACAGTGACAGGCAGTGAAGGGGTTAATTTGGGGGGTGATCGGGGGGTTAAATGTATGCCTATTTGACCTGGTGTTAGTGTAGTGTTGTGCAACTCACGTTTCAGATGCTCTCTCCCTCTCGGTCTGGAACGAAAAGACCGACACGAGGGAGAGAGCAGTACTTCCCCTGTCAATGTTTACAAAACATTGACATGGGAAGACAACCATTGGTTTAGAGTGATCACCAGGTCCAGGCCAGATTTTATTGGCCTGGACCTGATGATTGATCAGTTCTGCAACGAATCTGATCATCGGGAACGGCGGGGGGGGGCGCGCGCGCCCCCTTGCCGTTCACGCGCCCAACGTTGTACTACGTGCTCCCGCCTAGGAGAGCCAACTTGCCGACGTAGAATGGCGGTGCGCTGTCGGCAAGTAGTTAAACTGCCCTCATCTACAAACCAAAGTTAGTTTCTTTGATCTAAGAACCAAGAGATACATTGTATCTCTTCATTATCTCTCTGCGTTGCGAAATGTCTTTTATTTTTTGACAGCTCTGGCTCTGTACTGCTTATATAAAATAAAAAAAAGCTGACAATTACATTTAAAATCTGACAGTGACAGTCAGTGTCCGTAAGTGAGGGAGCCTGACTTTACAGACTGCCCCCTCACTGTATATACATATTTTCTCCTGCATAACTCCTTGTACACACTGCCCCCCCCCCCCCAAATGACATCTCCAAAACCTAAGAAAAAAGCTAGCACTTACATTTAAAAGCTTTAAAGCAAAAGTCAGTACAGACTGCCCCCTCACTGTATATACTGCTGTACTGCTCTCCTGTCTTTCTCTGCCACAAACCCCCTCCACAGTGACTGGTTGCCCAACCAATGCAAAAATGGACGAAAAACTGACCATTTATCAATTTACATCCATTTTTCATCCGAACAGTTTATTTTTACGAATGAAAAATGGGGCTTTCATCCGTATAAAAACGATGTTGGGGCGTGGCCAGGATGTCAGACTGAACGGACATGTTCCCTGAGCTCTCCTGGAGTGATCCGCTATTTCTCCCGTATCTCCTGACTGGGCCTGCCTGAGGGGGCCCGCGGATCTCTGAATGCCATCTAAAACCTATGGGAGTCAGAGGAAAGCCAAGAAGTTGAAGTTCCCCCAGTATATCCCGGAGGACATCGCTCCGATTGCTGGCTCCCTGTCATCTCCTGCGTGCCTTTGCAATATGACGTCACAGACTGACCATGAGGTGGACCCTGCTACGGCTCCCCCTGGAATACCTGAGGTGATGGCGGCAATTTCATTGTGCCAGGCGGCCTTAACTACTAAAATCGAGGAAGTCCAGCTGGATGTGAGCCTTATTCCACAGGACTTCGACAAGATCCACTCGCGGGTGCCGGAGGCTGAACGGCGTGTGAGTGAGTGTCATGGACCATGATGCTTCTATTCAGGCCCTGCAGTCTAAGGTCAGGGCCCTCAAGTATTGAGAGGAAGACGCCGAGAATAGAAGCTGCCAGGAACAATTGCCGGATAGTGGGACTACCGGAGGGGGTGGAGGGACGATCACCAGCCCAGTTCGCAGAGAACCTCCTCCGCTCATTGCTGCCGACGGCCCAGCTCTCCCAGTACTTTGCGGTGCAACGAGGCTCACCGAGTTCCGTCCAGGCTCAGGCCTGAAGGGACCCCTCCTCGCACCTTCATACTCCGGCTACTTAATTTCCGGGTTTGGGATTAGCTGCTTCGGGCCTCTCATGCTGTGGGCGAACTACCTTACTGCAACGTCAAGCTTCTGCTGTTTCCCGACTACACTATGGAGACCCAGCGACAGCGCCGTTCCTTCGGGATCAAGGCTGCCCTCCGACGCAATGGCATCAAGTACAAGTTACTGGTGGTGGACGGTGTAATATTTATACATCAATAAAGACCAACCTTGTTGTTAGAAAAAAAAAGGATGTTGACAGAAGCGGATGAAAATAGATGATCATTCGTTGTCATCCATTTCCATTGGAATGCATTGATGTCCGTTTTTCATCCATCAATGTGTGAAAGGGGTCTGCATTTAAAGCTGACTGTATAGTTTTCAGGCGTTTTGGAGGGTGTTTTTCCAGGGGGGTTGGGCTTTTTGCAGCGTTTTTGTACAGGCATTTTGGGGTCTAAAGGTCACCAATTGAAAACACCTGTAATCTGCCTAAAAAGAAGCTCATGTACTTTTTTGAGCTTCAGGCATTTTGCTTTAGGCAACAGAACATGTGAACAGGGGCCATTTAAATGACTGAGATTTTGCTTGTTGGGCATTTTGGAACTTTTGAGATGAGCATTTTACAAGCTGAAAACTTTCAGGCGTGAATACAGCCTAAAAGTGAAAAACTTAAAGAAATGTTACACTTTAAAAACAATGGCCCAGATTCAGGTAGATTTGCCCTTTAGTTGCACATGTGAAGAGCAGCTGATTTGCTCTGCGCTGGGGCAAATTGGAAAGATTGCCACCTGATTCAGGATTCCTTTTGTCTGCTAACTTGCTCCTTTGTAAGGCAAAAATCAGGGCCTAAGGCAGCGCAAGTGAAAGTGGGTGTGCCCTATGCAAATTATCTTTTTTCCACTCAGCAGTGGTTTGCTCCTATTTTCAGGGCAAATTTTGCCCACCTGCTTGCACTGAGCAAATAAATAGGGGCAGACCTGCGCAGGTCCTGTGCAAAATTACATCCTGCTTGTTCCACCCCCCCTGAGCAAGGTCATTTTGCCCTTTTTTCTGAGATGGCACCTCCTGATAAGGAAAAAAAAAAGAAAAGCAAATTTTGTCTCCGCTGAGATGGATATACTGCTTGCGGCACTGACGCGCCATACTGCCGTTCTTTTTGGTTCAGAGCGGAAGAATACCACCGTAGCCCAAAGGAGGGCAATATATGAGGCTATTACATTGGACATAAATGCCCTGGGCTTTGAGGACCGGACTTGGATGGACATCCAAAAAAATTTTACTGACATGCGTCGTCGAGTCAGGGACAAAATTGTCCTAATCAGAAAGCATAGCAGGGGCACGGGAGGAGGACCAGCCTGTTCTGTGCGACTCAATCCGGAGGAGGAGGTCATCTCTCAGAGTCTAGCGCTGGAGCAGGTGGAGGGACTGCCAGGCTATGACTCCACTGTTGGGGACTTGGGGACTGGTAAGTTTTTTTGTGTCTCATATCTGCTGTGTATCATGGGAGGGGGTAGAAGTGAACATATGAGGGGGTAGAAGGGAACATGTAACAAGTTTTTGTTTCTCATATTTGCTGTGTATCATGGGAGGGGGTAGAAGGGAACATATGAGGGGGTAGAAGGGAACATGTAACAAGTTTTTGTTTCTCATATCTGCTGTGTATCATGGGAGGGGGTAGAAGGGAACATATGATAAGTGTGTTGCTCCAGCAACATTTTTGTTTTGTGTCATCCACAGATGTTGATGATGAGGCTGGGCTGTCGTCGGCTGTAGGGCGACCCACGCCATCCCCAGAACATCATGGGGTGCAGTCAGGCCCTCTGCAGATCCTGGGCATGTTGGTGGAGGAGGATATCGGCCAGAGTCCATCTAGGGAGGAGGAAGTGGTGGAGGAGTCCATTATCCTCAACCTGGATGAATCTGTGTACCTCCAGGAGGATGGATCGCACCATCCCTGACCGACCCACCACCCCCCCGACCATAACATCATCCCCCTCCAGTGTCCCTCCCTCCAGTGTCCCCCCTCCAGTGTCACTCCCTCCTGTGTGACCCCCTCCCCTTCTGCTCCCTCAGTTTGTGCCCCAGCCTCTCCTCCAAGGAAGGCTCTTTCTAAAACTAGGGGTGTACCCTCCAGCCTCCGTGAGGGTCTGCAGGAGGAGCAGACCCGGCAGACCCACCATATAGGGGAGATGGTGGGAGACCTGAGGCGGGTGGCGGACAGCCTGGCATCCTCCTCCTCTGTCCAGCAGTGTTAGTGGCAACTGTGCAGCCATTGTGACCTGTCTGGTTGAACAGCAGGATGCCACTGCATTATTAACTTCGGAGGTGAGCAGGTTGGCAGGTGCGGTGGAGGCCAACACTGCTGCTGTGCGGGAGGAGGGGAGACTTACCCGACGGCAGTTGAGGATAACCACCACATGGCAGATGAGGATGTTGGGACAGACCAACACCGTCCTCAACCGCCTGGCCAATGCCACCACCTGCCAGGAGAGATGAAGTAGGGGTTGATGCCCCCACCCCATGCTCCACCACGGCGTCTGAGGAGCCAGAGCCGGGGCACCCTTGGGCCAAGGATGTCCAAAAGAAAAAAATAATTTATGACCATTTTTTTTTTGGTGGCTCAGATTATGAGCTTGTTTTTTGGTTATGCTCAGATTTTTTTTTTTTTTTCTTATTGATGCTCAGATTATGAGCTTTTTTTTATTTTGTAGCTGCCCCTGGCATGTTGGCACACAGATGTGAGATCCAGAAAGTGTGGGTGCTCTGCTTGTTCAGCTCGTCTGTCTTGGTGCTGCTGTAGTTGCTCTCCAGCTGAGCTGTGGCCATCTGTTGCTAACTTGCCCCTGCTTTTATAAAGTGCAAATTTGCCCCGGCCAAACAGCTTGCGAGCTTTGGGAGCAAAATGCTCCTCACACGCGCAAGTTTATGAATCAGTGGCAGTTCCTCATTTGCATATTTGCTGAGGGAAAACCATGAGAGCGCAAGTTGCTCCCTGAGCAAAATTGCCCCTTAATTGCGCCGGGGCAGAGAAACTGCCTCCGTGCAAAAATGGCACATTTCAGGCTTAGCTTGCTTTCTGGGTCACCCGCAAATTTGCCTGGGAGCAAATCCATACTTGCGCGGCGCAAATCACACTTGCTCCCGCGCAAGTCGTACCTGAATCTGGGCCTCTATGTATGTATTGGAAGCGCGCAAGCTTTTTTCCCCGGGCAAACTTGCTCCTGCTAAAAGCAGGGGCAAGTTAGCAAAAGATGGCCAAATGTCATCTGAAGGAGCGCGCAACTTCAGCAGCACCTAGACAGACGAGCTGAACAAGCAGAGCACCCACATTTTCGGGACCTCACATCTGTGCACCAACATGCCAGGGGCAGCTATGGTTCTTGATATTCTATTGACTGAGCCGACTCGTAGGAGGGCACGGGAGAGGATTTACAGAGGGCGCTACAACCTTTTTGAGATTAGTGATAATGAGGTGTATCGCATGTTTCGCTTCAGCCCTGAAGTCATCCTTGAGTTGGTAACAATCCTGCAGGATGACATCAGCAGCCCGACCCATCGGGGACAGGCAGTGCAGCCACTGGTGAAGGTAGTCGCAACCCTTCATTTTCTGGCAAGTGGCTCATTTCAGCGCACAGGTGGAGTGGTGGCGGGGATGTCCCAATCCAGCATGAGCAGGTGTGTGCACCAAGTGATCCCTGCAATACTCAGACGAATGGGCACACAATTTATCAAACCAACCACGGCTGACCTGCGGCAGAAGGCAATCAGTGATTTTTATGCAATAGCCAGATTTCCACGCACTGTGGGTGCAATAGATTGTACCCATGTGGCACTACGCCCCCCCCCCCGGCTCCTCAAGCATATCTACTGCAACAGGAAACATTGGCATTCGATAAATGTGCAGATGATTGTGGATGCACATGGCCTCATATGGCATGTCCATGCCAAACACCCAGGGTCAAGCCATGACAGTTTTATTTACCGACACAGCCCCATCCCAACCGAGTTTGACCAGAACATGTATGGAGACAGCTGGCTGATTGGTGAGTGACATGGGTGTCAGGTATGACTGCCCCCCCCCCCATGATGCAGACATCACAAGGGGCACATGCACGACTAACATCCTCATGTCTTTTCCCTTCCAGGTGACTCTGCATATGCCCTGGGACCTCACATGATGACCCCATTTCGTAACCCTCAAACACCAGGAGAGGAAAGATATAACGAAGCCCATGCACGTACCCGTGCGGTGGTGGAGCGCACATTTGGCATCCTTAAATCTCGATTCAGATGTCTGGCTAAATCAGGGGGGACCCTGTTGTATTCACCCAACTTTGTGTGCCAAATCGTCGGGGCATGTAGTATTCTCCACAATTTTGCTGAGAGAAGGGGCATGCACATTGAGCTACGCAATGACCTTACCCCCGAACCACGCAACCCCCCCCCCAAGAAACACTACCGGATCTTCTGAGGGAAGAGCAATCCGGAATGGTCTTGTGGAACGTCTCTTTGCACATTAAACACACCCTGATCTTGTCACAAGTATAATGCATGTATGCACACCACTGTAGTCCCTAGCACACACCCGACACATGCACCCCAAATTGGATTAGACCCAACAATACCCCATGGTATTAGGGAGCAGCAACGCCGCGTCAAGGCTCCAATTATGTTGCTGTCCATTCAAACACCTTTCACATGGCAGAGGGTGACACCCCTTTTCGAGCAGGAGTGCCACCCCCCCCATTCACACACCAGTCACACTGTAGTATACACTCCTCACCGTGTGTAGGGACTACAAATAAATATAAAAGCTCATATCCTGAGCATATATCAAAAATATAATAAACTCATATCCTGAGCATATATCCAAAAAAAAAAAAAAAATCATATTATGACCATAAAATAAATGTAGAAATCTGATCATTTTTTGGATTTCTTCTTTGGGCCAAGGGTGCCCCGGCTCTGGCTCCTCAATCTCCGTGGTGCGGAGGAGGCATGGGGTGGGGATTGAGGGGGGGGAGGATCATCAACCCCTACTTCCACACTCCTCGCCGGTGGTGGCTGCATGCCCTCCATGGCGTTGGCCAGGCGGGCGAGGATGGTGTTGGTCTGGGCCAACATCCTCATTTGGCGGGTGGTGGTATCCCGCTGATGACGGCGGGTAACTCTCCCCTCCTCCCGCACTGCAGCGGTGTTGGCCTGCACAGCAGCGGTGTTGGCCTCCACCGCAGCTGTCATCCTGCTTAATAAAGCGGGTGTGGTCTCCTGAGCCACCAAGCAGGTGACTATGGCCTTGGAGTTGCCACTTATTTCCCCCAGGCTCTGTGAGACATGTTTGTCCCGGTCCGCATGCAGGGTGAGGGCATGCTGCACAGAGGTGGAGGTGGATGCCATGCTGTCCGCCAGACGACGCACCTCTCCCACCATGGCCCCTATATGGCGGGTCTGCAGGGCCTGCTCCTCCAGCAGACCGTCACGGAGGCTGGAGGATATATGCCTCGTTTTGGACTGAGCCTTCCTGGGAGGAGAGGCTCGGGCACGGACAGAGGGAGAAGGGGAGGGGTCCACAATGGAGGGGCTTGCCCTGGAGGGGCTTGCCCTGGAGGGGGATGACGTGCTGGACGGGGGGGTGGTGGGTTGCCCAGGGATGGTGGTATCCTCCTGGAGGGAGCCAGAGTCCTCCTGGATGAGGAAAAAGGAATCCTCCTCCAAAACCACTTCCTCCACCATACTTGGCCCCGGTAGGATCTCCTCCTGGACCAGCATAGACAGAATGTCCATGGGGCCTGACTGGACCCCTGGCTCTGGTATGGATGGGCTGGGTCGACCCGCAGCCGAAGACGGCCCAGCTTCATCTTCCTCATCACCACCTGTGGATGACACCAAAACGAAATATTTTGCTGGTGCAACACACTGCTCACATGTTCATTTCTACCCCCTCCCATGATGCACAGCAGATATGAAACAAAAATAACACTTCCATCTTCACTTCTACCCACAAATATGTTCACTTCTACCCCCTCCCATGATGCACAGCAGATATGAAACAAAAATAACACTTCCATCTTCACTTCTACCCACAAATATGTTCACCTCTACCCCCTCCCATGATGCACAGCAGATATGAAACAAAAATAACACTTCCATCTTCACTTCTACCCACAAATATGTTCACTTCTACCCCCTCCCATGATGCACAGCAGATATGAAACAAAAATAACTTACCAGTCCCCAAGTTCCCAACAGTGGAGTCGTACCCTGCAAGTCCCTCCACCTGCTCCTGCACGAAAGTTTGGGCAATAAGCTCCTCCTCATGATTTAGCCGGATCTTACATCGCGGCCCACCTCCCGTGCCACCGGTATATTTTCTGATAAGAGCCAGTTTATCCCGGACCCTGCGCCTCATATCGTTCAGTTTTTTCTGGATGTCATCCCAGGAACGCTCTTCATTACCCAGGGCATTGATGTCCAGGGCAATGGCTTCAAATATAGCCCTCCTTTGTGCAACAGTGGTGTTTGCCCGCTGGGCACCATATAGAAGCTCTTTATGTTGCTGGAGTGCAGCAATTAAGATGTCCATCTCCGCAGCCACAAAGTTTGCCTTCCTTTTTTTTGTTACTTTGGGAGGTGCCATCTCTTCAAAATGGGCTGAATTTCCTTGCTCAGGGGGGGTAGGAAAAAGCAGGATGAAATTCAGCAAAGAACCTGCGCAAGTCTGCTCCTATTTATTTGCTCAGTGCAAGCAGCTGAGCATGATTTGCCCTGAAAGTATGCTAGGCGCAGTTTGACGCATGCGCAGACGGCAGCGCTCTAACTGCGCATGCGCGCGCCCGGCGCAAACCTCTGCTGAGCCGAAAATTCCTCATTTACATAGGGGCACACCCACTTTGACTTGCACGGCCTTGCGCCCTCAGCTTTGCCTTAAACAGGAGCAAATTAACTGAACAAACGATTCCTGAATCAGGTGGCAATTTGGCAAAATTGCTCCAGCGCAGAGAAATTCAGCTGAGCAGCTCATGTGTAAGTAATGGGCAAATCTACCTGAATCTGGGCCCTTCTGTCTATTTGTATACATTTCTCTATCAGCTTTTTCCCTGGTAACCAGTTGGTTGCTACTTGCTATGTAATATAAAAACTGTTTGCCATGCACTCCTATGCAACAGTATCTAAGTTTTACTCCTTTTGTATTGTACTTATTCTGAACAGATACTGAAATGCTACTCCTTGTATTGTTGTATACGTTTACTGGTATTAAAATTAAGTATATATAAAAAATGTACAATTGTTTTGGGAAAAAGCATCACAACAAGCATGCGTGTCATATTTATTTTTCAGGGCTTTAGGACTGCCATTAACTGATCATACCTATGAAGACTGCAGGCTAATGCTAACTGCCAGAGATTTGACACTACCCATGGAGGCTGGCCTTGTGGAGTTCACAAAAATCAGCAGAAAGTTAAGGTAATATATATATATATATATATATATATATATATATGTTTTTTGGTATGGAATGTTCAAATAATGTGCATTATTATTTTATTTTAATTTGTTTGTTACGGTTAGGACCCTGACAGTGATGCAGGCTAGACCGGAAGCATGTGGAATGGCTTGTAGAACTTAGCCAGACAGGCAAAAATCAGGGGTGGTTATGAAGATAACTATCCCATGACCAAAGGAAAGTACTTTTATGAGACATTGAAGTAGTCTTGGATGTGGTGTGTTTCTACTAATGGACATAGATTTGAAAGGATTGACTGATGCCTAAAGTTGTATGGTGGAAATAGATAACCAATTACCCTTAGGCCTTGTACACACGAGAGGATTATCCGCTGGAAACGGTCCTCCGGACCGTTCCCGCGGATAAATCCTCTGGCGGATTTTGATCTGATGGTTGTACTAACCATCAGATCGAAATCCGCGCGGAATTTCATCCACGGTGACGTGTCGCGCCGTAGCCGTGATGATGACGCGGCGACGTGCGCGACGCTGGAAGGTAAAGACTTCCGATGCATGCGAGGGAGGGGATCGGACAGATTGATCCGGTGAGTCTGTAGAGACCACCGGATCAATCCGCTGGACAGGATTCCAGCGGATAGATTTCTTAGCATGCTAAGAAATTTTTATCCGCTGGAAATCCATCGGCCCGAAAAATATCCGCGGATATATATCCGCTGGGCCGTACACACCACAGGATCTATCCGCTGGAACTGATCCGCGGATAAATACCAGCGGATAGATCCTCTCGTGTGTTCGGGGCCTCAGCCTAATGAGACTAGACTAATATCAAGAGGTGCAGTTATGCATTAAGAAACACACCAAAACTTAGTTTTTGTGCTAAAACAATTAACAACTAATGAAACATTTCAATATAGCTTTAAAAATCTATTCAAGTACACAAATGGCAAACACATAGTCTTGTAAATGCACCTATGATATACGCTAGTATGCTGTAAATGTTTACTAAATATCTTAACCACTTGCTTACTGGGCACATATACCCCCTTCCTGCCCAGGCGAAATTTCAGCTTTCGGCACTGCGTCGCTTTAACAGACAATTGCGCGCTCGTGCGCCGTGGCTCCAAAACAAAATTGATGTCCTTTTTTCCCACAAATAGAGCTTTCTTTTGGTGGTATTTGATCACCTCTGCGGTTTTTATTTTTTGCGTTATAAACAAAAAAAGAACGACAATTTTGAAAAAAACACAATATTTTTTACTTTTTGCTATAATAAATATCCAATTTTTTTTAAAAAAAACTATTTTTTTTTCTCAGTTTAGGCCGATACGTATTCTTCTACGTATTTTTGTTTAAAAAAATCGCAATAAGCGACTGGTTTGCGATCTGCATTTTTATTGGGGCTGCGACATTATGGCGGACACATCGGACACTTTTGACACATTTTTGGGACCATTAACATTTATACAGCGACCAGTGCTATAAATATGCACTGGTTACTGTATAAATGTGACCGACTGGGAAAGGGTTAACACTAGGGGGAGGAAGGGGTTAAATGTGTGCCCTGCATAGTGTTTCTAACTGTGGGGGAAGGGGACTGACTGGGGGAGGTGACCGATCTGTGTCCCTATGTACAAGGGACACAGCATCGGTCTCCTCTCCCTGACAGGACATGGATCTGTGTGTTTACACACACAGATCCACGTCCTTGTCTGTGTATCCGCCGATTGCGGGTAGCTGGCAGACATCGCGGCAGCCAGGCACACGCATCGGCACTTCAGTGATATGGCGGCGCTCGCGCGCCCCCCAGTGGCCGGAGGAGTGGAGGATGTCTATAGACCTCCTCCCGGCAATTGAGAGCCACCTTGTGGTCGTCTTTTGACAATTGCCGGGATGTCAAGTGGTTAAAGGGGTTGTAAAGGTTTGTTTTTTATTTTCTAAATAGGTTACCTTAAGCTAGTGCATTGTTGGTTCACTTACCTTTTCCTTCAATTTCCCTTCTAAATGTTTTTTTTCTTTGTTTTCTTTGTCTGAATTTCTCACTTCCTGTTCCTCCTCAGTAAGGTGTTCAGTAAGCTGTTCTAAATGACTTTCCACGGCTCGGATGATGGTGGAAAGCTTACTGAGGAGAAACAGGAAGTGAGAAATTCAAACAAAGAAAAAAAACATTCAGAAGGAAAATCGAAGGAAAAGGTAAGTGAACCAACAATGCACTAGCTTAAAGGAACCAATTTAGAAAATAAAAGACAAACCTTTACAACCCCTTTAACTTGTAGCTGTGATTTAACTACATTTAAACTGCTGCTTAAAAGCTGCTTATCTTGATGTGTCTTTTTTATCTTTTTTTTTTTTTCAGAATGATTGGTGTTGAAACAAACTCCAACATTTTGGCCAGGTTCACACTGGTACGACACTACAGTCAGACCATGTTCACACTGGTCCGACAAATGCTCTGACATTGGGAGCTCATGACTAGGGATGAGCTGGTCGTTCGACTCGAACGTATGTTCGACTCGAACATCGTCTGTTCGAACGTTCGACGAATTTCAAACAAAATGGGTCATTCGCGCCAAATTCGAGTGACGCGCGTCGGCCCATAATTCACTGTGGCGTTGCGCACTGATGATTGGTCAAGCATGCACCATGACCCTGCATGCTTGGCCAATCACAGCACCCAAAAAACGAAGAACCATAATTGGCCAAACCCAGGGTGGCTTTAGCCAATTATGGCTCAGGGGGTTTAGTACACGCCCCACACTATATTAAGGCCGCCTATAAGGCGGCCTCGTGTAGTGTGTTCCGGCTTTGTTAAAGAGAAGTCAGTCAGACAGTAAGGCCGGGTACACACGGACAAACATGTATGGTGAAAGCGGTCCGTCGGACCGTTTTCACCATACATGTCTGCCAGAGGGCTTCTGTACGATGGTTGTACACACCATCGTACAGAAGTCCGCGCGTAAACAATACGCGGGGCGTGTCCGCGGTGTCGCCGCGTCGATGACGCGGTGTCGCCGCGACAATGACGCGGCGACGTGGGCGGCCCGCCTTTAAAATGCTTCCACGCATGCGTCGAAGTCATTCGACGCATGCGAGGGACGGCGGGCGCCTGGACATGTACGGTAGGTCTGTACTGACGACCGTACATGTCCGAGCGGGCTGAATTCCAGCGGGCTGTTTTAAAACAAGTCCAGGAATATTTGCCCGCTGGGAAAAGGCCCGGCGGGCAAATGTTTGCTGGAATTCGGCCCGCTCGCGCCCACACACGAGCAAACATGTCTGCTGAAACTGGCCTGCGGGCCAGTTTCAGCAGACATGTTTGCTCGTGAGTATGGGGCCTTAGAGAGAGAGAGATAGATAGAGACACAGTGTCTTTTCTACTAGATAGATAGATAGAAAATGGAGAGAGGGAACAAAAAAGGAACCTCCGATAGTGAAGCACAGTAAACCAGGTTGTAATTTATTCAATGAAAAAACCTGTGCTTACATTTACTCCGTACACCTGGAGTGACGTAAGCCGGCGCTGTGAACGCCGCTCATTTTAAAATTGCTGCACGTTTGTAACTTTTTAAATGTAAGCACAGGTTTTTTCATTGAATAAATTACAACCTGGTTTACTGTGCTTCACTATCGGAGGTTCCTTTTTTGTTCCCTCTCTCCATTTCATTTATTTGGGCGGAGTATTGTACGGATTTATCATAAAGACATGGTGCCAGCTCAAGGGGAGAAAGGACAGGGATTACCCTTAAAGGATTGCCACGGTGTGAGAGATTCGATGCTCATCTATATCTACCTAGAGGTAAGAGGCTTGTGAGCCTAGTGAAGGATTCGATCTTCATCTGCTAGTCACTTATCCTACACCTGATTCAGCATTATTGATCGGATCATCTGGCAGCTCTTATTCAATTTTGATCTGTATTTGATTTTTTCACTGAAGGACTCGTTTTGGTTCTTTTCCACATCACTTAATTTACCATTTGTTTAGTTCTCAATTAGGATTTTGGTTTGCACCTGTATTCTGTTACATTATTTGAGCAGGATTAGCTCTCTTATACCACTTGTATACACGGACTATTTAGTGTAATATTTATTTATCTATTTTTTATTTATCTAATTCATTGTTATTCACACTTTTTTATTGTGTTTTATATTTATGTGTCACAGCAATGTGAGATACGTTGCGCAGAATCACTTTCACTATTTTAGATGAATTTGTAATGCTGACTGGATGAGGAGGCGGTAGAGGATGAGGAAGCGGAGTAGGAGGAGTTAGGAACAGGAGGCAAACTGAAGCGCCCTGCAATCCTCGGTGGTGGAAGGACATGCGCCAAACTGCTATCAGCCTCAGGCCCAGCCACCACTGCATTTACCCAGTGCGCTGTTGGGGAGATATAACGTCCCTGACCATGCTTACTGGTCCACGTATACGTAGTTAGGTGGACCTTGGCACAGATGGCGTTGCGCAGTGCACACCTGATTTTGTCCCCCACTTGGTTGTGCAGGGAAGGGATGGCTCGCCTGGAAAAGTAGTGGCGGCTGGGCACGACGTAATGTGGGACAGCCAATGCCATCAGGCTTTTAAAACTCTGCGTCTCCACCAGACGGAATGACAGCATTTCAAAGGCCAGTAATTTTAAAATGCTGGCATTCAGGGCCAGCGATCGTGGGTGGGTAGGGGGGTACTTCCTCTTCCGCTCCAGTGTTTGGGAGATAGAGAGCTGAATGCTTCCATGGGACATTGTGGAGATGTTTGGTGACCCAGGTGGTAGTGTTGCTTGCCGGTCCTCTAATTGAGGGGTGGCAGGTGGCACTGTCACTACAGAGGTAGATAAAGAGGCCGAGAGGCCCGAGACTGATGCAAAAGAGGAAGCAGGAGGAGCCAGAGACCTTTCTTGGTTTTTGAGGTGTCTACTCCACTGCAGCTCGCGCTTTGCACTTAGATGCCTGGTCATGCAGGTTTTGCTCAGGTTGAGAACGTTTATGCCTCGCTTCAGGCTCTGATTGCACAACGTGCAAACCACTCATGTCTTGTCATCAGCACATTGTGTGAAGAACTGCCATGCTAGGGAACTCCTTGGACCTGACTTTGGTGTGCTCGGTCCCTTGCTGCGTTGGGCAGTAGCAGGCATACTGTCTAGGGGACGGACGCTCTGCTTTGGCACCCTGCCCCCTCTTCTGCTGTGCTGGTGGCTCTGTGCGACCACCGCCTCTTTCTCCGAACTACATGGGTCACCTGCACGAGGTTGATTCCATGTCAGGTCGAGGACCTCATCGTCCTCCACATCATCTTCCACCCAGTCTTCACCACTGCCCTCCTTGTCGGTCTGCACAATTGCAAAAGCACCAGCAGTTGGCAACTGTGTTTCATCATCATCCAAGACGTGCTGTGATGGTCCCCCCATGTACACATCTTAAAATATAAGTGGTTGGGCATCGATGCACTCAATCTCTTCCATTTTCTGGGGCTGGGCTAGGTGGATGGCCCTGGGAACACATGCTAACAGACTCATCAAAAAGAAGAAGACTGCTGCATGATTTGGGGCTCAGACTGCTTGGCTGATTTGCAAGGGGGTGAGGTGAAAGACTGATGGTGGACATCGGCTGCAGGCGCCAACTCTGAACTTTCAAAACAAGACTGGTTGGGAGACAATGTGAAGGAACTGGAGGCACTGTCAGCAACCCAATCTACTACCGCCTGTTCTGCTTCTGGCCTAGAGCTGGATTAGGCCCAACCAAATAACGCTGCAGGCTCTGTCGCCTACTCACACCTGAGAAAGGTGTTTCACTTCGGCGTGTAGCTGGCACAGATCGACCACGTCCTCTCCCTGTAACAGGAGCTCCACCAGCAGCACCATGACCGTGGCCACGTCCCTTATTTGACGTTTTCCTCATATTTCTCAAATGTAGGATCTTGCCCTAAATGGGTGTTTTTTAAATACAACAATAGTGTAATATGGTGTAATATGCAGAGATTCACCTATGTAATTCTTTCCCTATAACAAGAAGCAGGAGCCTAGCCCTAAACAATGTACTGCACAGACAGTATATCACAGGGGACAGGTTCAGTGCTGGTGAAATATGCAGAGATTCACCTATATAATTATTTTCCTATAGCAAGAAGCAGGAACCTAGCCCTAAAAAATTTACTGCACAGACAGTATATCACAGGGGAGAGGTGGAGTGCTGGTGAAATATGCAGAGATTCACCTATATATTGCTGTCCCTATAGCAAATAGCTGGAACCTCTCCCTAAACAATGCACTGGACACACACAGTATATCACAGGTGACAGGTGCAGTGCTGGTGAAATAGGCAGAGATTCACCTATATAATTCTTTCCCTATAGCAAGAAGCAGGAACCTAGCCCTAAACAATGTACTGCACAGCCAGTATATCACAGGTGACAGGTGCAGTGCTGGTGAAATAGGCAGAGTCACCTATATATTGCTGTCCCTATAGCAAATAGCTGGAACCTCTCCCTAAACAATGTACTGGACACACACAGTATATCACAGGTGACAGGTGCAGTGCTGGTGAAATAGGCAGAGTCACCTATATATTGCTGTCCCTATAGCAAATAGCTGGAACCTCTCCCTAAACAATGTACTGGACACACACAGTATATCACAGGTGACAGGTGCAGTGCTGGTGAAATAGGCAGAGTCACCTATATATCGCTGTCCCTATAGAAAATAGCTGGAACCTCTCCCTAAACTATAAGATGCAGATCTCACAGAAATAAACAGTGCTGTTGTAGATTTATGAAGCAGGATAATCCTATCTGACACTCTCCCTCAATCAGCAGCAAACCTGTCCCTACCCTAGCTAAAGCAGACTGACGAGCCCTAAACGATGTAATGCACAGTCCCTAAACAGTAAGATGCAGATCTCACAGAAATAAACAGTGCTGGTGAAGATTTCTCAAGCAGGATAATCCTATCTAACACTGTCCCTCAATCATCAGCAGCCTCTCCCCTAGCTAAAGCAAAGTGATGAGCTGTGCTGTGTGCCTCTATCTGATATAGAGGCTGGTCACATGCTTGGTCACATGCTGCACTGGCCAATCCCAGCCATGCCATTAGTAGGCATGGCTGTGATGGCTTCCTAGTCACACTAGTAAAACAAATGGCGATTGGCTGCCGTGCAGCGCGCCATAACATAGCCAAACTCCGAACCCGAACTTTTTCCAATTATTCGGGTTCGGGTACAAAAAAAACCAAAGTCCGTACCGAACCCGAACTTTACAGTTCGGGTTCGCTCAACCCTATTTATGAGGGGCCGAATTTTGTAGAGCCGGTCAAATTCAGGGTCTCCACGCGGACGACAAAGTGCATTGTCACTGAAATGCAAGAACCGCAGGATCGCCTCGTATCGTCTCCTGGCCATGCAAGCAGAGAATATGGGCATATGGTGGTGTGGACTTGTGGACCAATAAGTCCGCAACTTCGGAAATTGGTGTATGCCCATGTTGAGGGTAAGGCTCAGAAAGGTCTTAAATTCGGAAACCGTAAGTGGTTTCCATTCTCTGGCAAGGACGGACTGGGGATTAGCGGCGATGTAAGTACCTGCATATAAATTACTCTGGTCCACAATAGATCTATAGAGATCTTCCGTGAAATACAGCGAATAAAAATCAAGTGACATAATATCAGCTGTATCCACCTGAATACCAGGTTGGCCAGTGAATGGGGGAAGTACGGGTTCTGCAGAAGTGGTGGGGACCCAATCAGGATAGAAAAATTCTGCAGGAAGGGCACTATGGGCACGACGGGTCTGTCTTTGTCTTTTTCTCTGTGGCAGCGGGACACTACTTGTGCTTGCCAGCTCGTCAGCTTGAACTGCACTTATGGGACTCGCCACGTCACCACGTGATACTGCAGTGCTGGATGAACGACCAGGGTGTACTAGGCCGCTGGTGCTTGCCAGTTCACCAGAAGAAATAGCGGCGCTAGTACTTCTCTGCTCCATACAAGGGTCCTGCGGTTCTTGCTGCTCAACAACATCAGAACGGGGTCGGGTACGCCTGGCCTTAGCAGGGACCACAACTTCGTCGTCAGAACTATCAGGCATGGAGCCGCTGTCTTATACAGGATCGTATTCTGAGCCAGAATCTGACAGATGCGTGACCTCCTCCTCACTATCTGTCTGGCTCAGAAACGTGTAGGCCTCTGCACTAGTGTACATTCGCTTTGCCATTTTGGGCTCTTAATTTAGTCGTACACTAGTGATGATTCACAGGTAAAAAAAGCACCTGACTGTCAGCAAACGTAGAAAACACTTAAAAAAAACTGGTAGCGATCGCAGGGATCAGGCGTGTCTCTGCGAACGCTGCAGTTATGTGTGTTGTGTTTTGGAAGTGACAGTGATCGATCGATACTGCACTTGGGTGGGTTGGGCTGGGCTGGGCGGAGGGGCAAAACGCAGGTGCTAGCGGGTATCTGGGCTGATTCCGCTAACAATGCATTTTTGGGTACCCTAAACTGCTGGGTACGCTAGTATAGATATGATCAGATCAGGTATCAATCCGTTCAGATACTATACCACTAAAGGGGGTGTATGCTTTGCGCATGGGTGTAAGCGTTACTGACACTAACCTAACGCTGCCTGGGGCGACGCAGACCCTGACTGACGCTAAAATTTAATTGATATCACCCGCCGGGCGATCAGGGGGTTAAACCTTTATTGGGTTATATACGGCGGGTGCCCTGATGCTATAAACAGCAAACTAACTAACCAGCGTCAACCGTAACACTTATACGGTGATCACGGGTTCTCCATTAGCTCCACATCCTTAATCCTGGCATATAGGGCCTCCGGGGGGGGGGGGGGGGCTGCGCTTCCAGTGAAATGCTGAAAGACATTGTGCCGCCGTGAGGATATGCCGGATCAGTTTCTTGTAGGGTGCCGAGATTTTCATTGGGGCAATCCTAATAGGTAAAATTTCAGAGTCAGGGGGATCGACCTGTCTACAAGCCGGGCCAGTAACTGCTAGACCGAGTTCCAAAAAGGGACAATCAGCGGGCAGCTCCAGTACACATGGAGAAGTGTTCCCCTGTCCCGCTGACAACACCAACAGCGGTCAGAGGTAGTTGGGTATATGGCATGGAGGACGTCAGGGGTCATGTACCAGAAGTACAGGATTTTATATGTGTTCTCCTTGTATAGTGTGCAGATTGAGCTTTTTGCCGCTTGAGAGCAAATCACCCGCATTTGCTCCATGGAGATCTCCTCGCCAACGACATTTTCCCATTTAACCATATATGCGTGCTTGCCCTCCGTATCCGCGGGTCTAGAGTTCAGAATTTTATATATGTTAGAAATTAAGCCCCCCTGTGCAGATATCCAATATCAACCTTTCGAAATGTGTTGGGGAGGAAAATATCAGTTTTGGAGCTATCGTCAGTGCATAATGGCGTATCTGGAGATATCCATAGAACTCCTGGTGCGGCATGTCATACTTGGCCTGCAGTTCCGCAAACGTGCGCATTTTGCGAGTCAGGGGATCCACCAGATTCCCAAAGTGAAAGAGGTTCCTCGTAGTCCATGGAGAGGACATTCTGTGGGTGAGGCTATCTGGCACCTTGGGGTTGCAGGCAAAGGAGGTCAAGAGGGAGCTATCGGAGGACAACTGATGCTGGCATATCAATTTGCGCCACAGGCACCGGAGCTGGGTCATAGGGCCCAACATGCGGTTGGGGTCTACCTCCGCGTTCGCACTCCACAGCAAGTTGTTCGGGTGTATCGGGGCCAATCATAGCTTTTCTATTTCCGTCCATTTATTATATGAGCGCAATGTGAACCAGGAGGCTATGGCCTTCAGCTGGGCTGCTTGATAGTACTTAATTAGGTCAGGATAGGCCAGACCCCTGTCCGATCTCGCCGCTAGTAGTACGGAGCGAGGGATCCTATGGCATTTGTAGTTCCATGTTTGCTGGAGCAAGTCAGTCTGGAGCTTTCTCAGGTGTGCGTAGGGCACTAGGATGGGTAGGGTTTGAAACAGGTAGAGTAGCTTTGGGAGGATCGTCATCTTTACTGACGCCACCCTCCCCAGTAGGGAAATGTGGTGCTTCTTCCACTAAAGTAGAAGGGCCCTGATGGTGTGAAAGAGGGGGGGGGGATTCTGTTGATAGAGAGTGGCGAAGGTTGGGGTGATGTGGGTTCCTAGATATTTCGGGGGGGGGGGGAGGTTTTCCAAATATAAGGGAAATTGGATCTCAGGTGGGACACCTCCCCATCGGGGATATTAATCGGGAGCGCTTCGACTTGGATGCATTGATTTTGTAGCCTGAGAGGGCCCCAAATTGGTCGAGCTCTGCATGCAGATTCGGGAGGGAGGTCCTAGGTTGGGTGAGCGTGAGGATGATGTCATCTGCAAATAGTGAGATTTTAAACTCTCGGTCTCTAACTAAGATTCCCCTGATATCCGGGCTCCGACGGATTGTGGCGGCCAGGGGTTCCACACAGAGCGCAAAGAGCAGGGGGGACAGAGGACACCCCTGCCTAGTGCCGTTAGTTACCGGAAATGCGGAGGAGAGGGCAAAGGGGGTCTTTACTTGGGAGGTTGGAACGGAGTACAGGTGCTGAATGGCCCGCAGGAATGGGCCCCTAAATCCCACATGGCGAAGTGTAGCGAACAGGAAGGGCCATCCCAGCGGGTCGAAGGCCTTCTCGGCGTCCAAGCCAAGTAGCATGGAGTGTTGGCCCTGCCTATTCGCCACCTCCACCAGGTCAATTATTTTCCTAGTGTTGTCCCCCGCTTGGCGAAGCGGGACAAATCCCACCTGGTCTTTATGAATAAGGGAGAAGAGGACCAAGTTCAGGCGAAGGGATAGCAATTTGGTGAAGATCTTCAAATCCGAATTTAAGAGGGCAATAGGTCTATAGTTGGCACACAGAAAGGGGGTCTTTATCCGGCTTTGGAATCACCATGATGAAGGAGCGTTGCATATCCCCGGGGACTGGGGTGTTCCGGAGAAACGCGTTAAACAATGCACACATGTGAGGCAATAGAAGGGGAAGGAATGCTTTGTAGTATTCGTAAGGGTAACCATCTGGTCCCGGGGCTTTGCGTGAGGGTAAGGATTTAATGGTCTTCTCCAGTTCCTCTATCATGATGGGTGCATTCAGGGGGGCTAAGTCTGAGGGCTGGAGCTTGGAAATGCCACTCTGCTCCAAGTATCGTGTCATGCGTTGAGTGAGGTCAGGGGGTGGAGGGTTACTGGGGATATCAGGGTTGTTGTAGAGAGTCTTGTAAAATTCTGCAAAGCAGTTGACCACGTCTCTAGGGTGGGAAACCAGGCCTCCTGAACCATTCCTAACCTGATGCGAGGTCGTTGCTTGTACGCTATCCCGGAGCTTTCTGGCCAGGAGGGAATGGGCTTTGTTACCCCTATTGTAGAACAGCTGTCTAAGCCTAAGTAGTGCTTTCTCTACTCTACCCAGCGCTATTTCCCCAAGAGTCGCCCTCAGTGTTGTGATCTTTTTAAGGAGCGACAATGTAGGAGAATCCTGCAACCGTCGCTCCAGGATCCTTAGCTCCGACTCCGTTTGCAGTTTCAATGCCTGTGCGTTTCTTTTCATGGCCGAAGACAGGCCCAGACATTTCCCCCTCAGCACCGCCTTATGGGCCTCCCACAGCGTGGACGAGGTTGTATCTGGGGTGTAGTTTTCCTCAAAGTAATACTTCAAAGTGGATTCCAATTCAGATTTCGAGGGGGGATGCTGGAGGAGGAACGTGTTCAGACGCCAGCTGCAAGGTCTGATGACGGAGGAGCCCAGTGCTAAAGTCTGCAGTACTGGGGCATGGTCAGACCAGGAGATCGGTAGGATCTGCACCGCTCGGGTCAGTCGTAGGGCTGGGTTGTTAATAAAGAAATAATCTATTCAAGAGTATGTACGATGTGGGGCCGAGTAGAAAGTAAATTGTTGGTCGCCCGGGTGGAGAACCTGCCAGGCATCAAAAAGAGCATAGCGTCTAGATATTTGACGGAACAACTGCGAGTCTCTAATCACTCGGGCCGGGGTTGCCCTGGGGTTCACCCCGTGGTGATCCGAGGTGGCCGATTGGGTCAAGTTAAAGTCCCCCCCGATCACCAGAATCCCATGATCTGTTCGGAAGAGGCGCGCATACACCCTGGACAGGAACCCAAGTTGCCGAACATTTTGGGTATAAATAGCGCAGAAGGTGACCTCCTGGTCCTGCCATAGGCCTTGGAGGATGAGGTAGTGACCGTGTGGGCCACTATAGTGGTGGGAGCCAGTAAAGGGGGAGCCCTTCTTAATGAGTATAGCCACTCCGACTCTTTTATGGGGCCCTGAGGAGAGGTAAATCTGGGAGTAGTACTGTTAGGCAAACGCAAAGGAGCCCCCTTTTTCAAAATGCGTTTCCTGGACCATGACAACATCTGCCCCTGACTGCCTAAATTCCCTCAGAGCCAGATGCCTTTTTCTATTGGAATTCAATCCGTGGACATTTAGGGACAGTATCTTAGCCATGGAGGTGTGGGTGAAGGGGGTCATACTTATCTGATGCGGATGGAGAAGACTCGGGCGCCTGAGGTCAGGAGCCGGCCCCCCGCGGGGGGGGGGAGAACCAGGAACGTTTCGGAGTTCCTGTGTAGAACCACACAATGACAAGGAAAAAAGAGGGACAAAGGAGACTAGAAAAAATAAGAAAGAGAAGAAAAAACATTAGAGTCAGGCAACAATGACAACAAATCATTACCGTTAGGTCACGACCTAAGGGGGCCAACTGGCCCAGGTCAGGACGGCTTCCTGTGGGCTCCACCAGCCCAACCCATGGAGGGCGCGCCAGAGGGGCCCTGGGGAACCCTAGTGCAGTCAAGTTGGAGAACAGGACCGCAAGCATTCAAAGTCCAACAATTCTAGATGAAAGGTGGGGACAAAGGGGAGGGGGCATGGAAGGTCTCTCTCTAAAGTCTTGGCCGAGACTTGCCCTTTATGCTAACCAAGACTAAAGCTAGGGCATTGGGAGTGGGTCAGGATACTGGAGGGGTTACCAGGATGAGGTCACTGGAAAATGCAGAAAAACGTCGGGTGGATGTGCACCAGTGTCGGGGGGGGTTTGTTCAGTTCTTCTTATGACGTGCGGGTTGACCTCCCCTGGTCCCCTCCGAGCCTCTGTGGCGTTTAGGTAGTGGGACCTTCTGCCAGACCGTAGGTGGCGGGGGTGGTGTGGTCACAAGATCCCAGTCCGGTACCTGGGGGACCCGAATGTCCAGGACATCGCAGAACGCTGGTAGGTCTTCCGGGTATCTCAAGACGGCCGTCTTGCGCTGATTCTTGGCCGTAAGGCTGAATGGAAATCCCCAGCAATATGGAATATTTTCTTCCTGTAGAGTGCGCAGTAGCGGTTGTAGTAGCCTTTGTTTCTGTAAGGTGATCCGCAATAGGTCTGGGAAGAGCTGGATGGGGACCTCGTTAAGGGTTACTCTACGGGTGAGGCGGGCCTGATGCATTATTTCCTCCTTCAGGGGATAAAAGCTTAGCCTGCATATTATGTCTCTGGGTTTGGAGGGGGCCCCCTAAGGGCGTAGTGCCCGGTGCGCTCTGTCCATTTATATGGGCTTAGTTGTGGGTTCGCCTATCAGATTGTTGAACAGGGTATGTAGAGTGGAGTGAACATCCTCGGGGCCCTCCGGTTCCAGTACCCCCACACCCTGATGTTGTTCCTGTGCCCCCTGTTGTCCAGGTCCTCCACATGCCGCTGCATGTCTCTAAGCAGTGTGCGATGTTCCGTTCCTTGAGTTTGGGTCCTGTGGACCGCTAGTTTGGTTTCCTGGATTTCTTCCTCTGCCATTTCTACACAATCGGACAGGTGTTTGAGGCCTGATTGGAGGTTTTGAATTTCAGACCTGCAGGTGGACTTCGTGTCCATTATAAGTTGTCTAAAGTCCTCCTTGGTTGACATTGCTTGTAAGTAGGCAAGCCACTGGGGGGGCATGGGCGGGTATGGGGCATAGTTCAGCGGTTGTGGAGGAAGGGGGGGTTGTGGGGAGGGGTGAGTGTTAGCCTGAGGTAGGGCCCTCGGTCCTCTGGATTGGAAGGCCTCCCCACTCAAGTCCCGAGTTGGAGAGGGGGCAGGGGAGCATGCCATGTGGGCATAGGAGGCTGAGGCAGCTGGGTGAGGTGGAGCCTGGTTGGGGACACCGGGCTGGGGCTGTTGCTGCATCCTGGGGGGGAGGGTGTCCCCGATGAATCCCCTCCGGTGATATGGGTCATCCCTGCTCCCTGTGCTGCAAATGGATGGCAGCTAGGATGTGCTGAGCTCGGCAGGGCTGGGAAGTCCTCTGACCCCCCCGTGGATCCTGGGGAGCTGCATCCCGTCCCGCCTAAGCAGGGATCCGAGGCTGTCCGCAGCAGCTGAGGGTAGGCCTCGGAGCACTGGGTGTAGTGCTCCGGGAGTCCCAAGATGGCGGTGGTCCGCGGGGAGTGTTGTGAGGCCTCAGCGGAGGGGAGAGGCCAGGGAAAACTGCTCATCTGCCTGCTAGTGCCCGCTCCCGATCATCAGCGGGTGGCTCTGCTGGGCGTCTGGTGTCCGGATCTGCGCCGGGACTAAGGAGGAGAACCATGGGGGGACCGCATGGTGGCCGTGGATGTGTCCGGCGTCATCTTGGGGTCCCTGCCCGGCGGGAGACCGGGCTGTATAAAGAAGTCCCGGAGGTCCGATGACGAGCCCGGAGGAGGCTGGGATGATTCCCTAGTTGTTGGTGGACCTGGTCATCCTGGAGTGGCCCATGGATGGGGGTTAGAATGTGCCAAAAATTGCCGGTAAGTGGAGGGCTGAGAGAGAGCTATGGGATTAGGCTTGCATCCCTGTCGGCTTCTGGTCACGCCCTCGTTATATGAATTTTAAAATAAAACCTATGACGGTTTATTTTTTGACCTGCACCATCTGGAGCACTGTGAGCTTGTTGGAATTTTCCTATCTGCATCCTGCATTGGAAGGCCCATCTGTCCGGTTCCTGTTGCCTTTGGTATTCATCCCATCGGAGAGATTGAAACACATACCATCATCTGGAGAGACCTTTTTTGCAGTGATCCAGGTCTGTCGAGACCATCAAGTGTATGAGACTTGCTGTTGTTAAATAGCTGAGTCCACACCCTATAGTAAGAGTACCTCATTATATTTATATTTATATTTTGATGCCTTGGGGATCCCTTCAGGTAACTAGACATTCAACATCATATGTCAACAATTGGAAAGTCACTCTTTTTATGGACTATTATTTCACACATTAGGTTGTGTGATCGTTTCACTGATCCAGCATCGCATTGTTTGTGGTGTATGGTCTTTATATGGAATTTTTCATATTCATTTGCAATTCAATGTTTATATGATTTTTTGATTTGATGTCACTATAAGTATTGTGCACAAGATATTTAGCACTGCACTATTGTTCCTTATTTCTCATTTACTTTGTTTGAGTGCTGGCTGCTTTCTTACACATTTTCTTTTCGGTTTAGCGCAGTTTTTTCCCCCTTTTTTCTACTGTAAAGTCTCCGTTAGTAAGATTTGCCCTTGTTTCTTGTTCTGATGACACACTTTTCACCAGACAAGAAGTGAGGGAAACTGCAATGGTAACACAAAACACAATAGAAAGGATTTTTATTAGTTGTCTGTTTCTCTGTTACACATTGTCCACCCGTTCTATTTTAAATCTATTTCAGAAGCCATTGGATTCTGGGGTGAAAAACTAAAATGTAATATATCTATAATGAATAAACATATAATAAAACAAACCCTGCTACAAGATGTAACACAACATCATAAAGATGCACATAATGCTGTGTTAGATTTAAAGTAGGTTTCTGAAGGGAGTGACAGCAACATTAAGGATGTTTGCAAGGTTAAGGACAAGCTGTAGAAGGTCTAACTTAAACATAAACCACAAAGAGGCCAATGTATTCAAATGGCAAAGTATGCAGTGAAGCAAAAACGATGACAGATTTCTCATAACTTTTTAAGCCCTGGTTCACACTGGGTACGATTTGGAACGATTTGAGATGCGATTTGACATGTCAAATCGCATCTCAAATCGGCGGCAATTGTCGGCAATGGCACTGTCCTAATCAGTGCGACGCCGCATCTGCGATTTCAAAAAGTAGTTCCTGTACTACTTTTTGCGATTTCGGGCAGCGATTTACATTAAATAGCGGCAAAATCGCGGCAAAATCGCAGCCGCAAAATCGCGGTAAAATCACGCATTTTACCGCAATTTTGAATTCGCAGCAGTGTGAACCTAGGCTAAAGTAGGATTAAACTCATATGCATGCCTGGAAAGCAGGGGACAAACTAATCAAAGGGTACATCTGCATCTGCAGACTCTTTAATTCTCCTATCACTGATATCAGCCAACACAACATATATTGATCATATAAAACAATGTTGAGCATTTAGTTCTGCCAGATCAATATCAGGATAGTTTAAGTCCCCCACGATTATAACATTGCCCTGCCTCCCCGCCATTTCTAACTGTGAAAAGAAGATGGCTCTATGCCTCGTTTTCAAAGTTAGGTGGCCTTTAGCATACACTCACAATTAATATATAATTTTGTTTTGTCCCTTTTGAAGCTCTAGCAATGTAATATAAAAAAATATATAGAATTGTGCTAAATCAAACAAATTACAATAATAGTCAAATTAAATCTGCAGAAAACAGTCCACAAGTGTTGTGATACTCCTGGTATCGGACTCCACCAACCACCACCTTTAGTGATCTTGTGCGTCAATACCTCCACTAACGGCTAAAAAACTTGCTTACCAGCTCCTGTGGACCCCTCATTACAAGGGGTCGTCTGCGCTTATACAGTTGTGCTCATAAGTTTACATACCCTGGCAGAATTGATGATTTCTTGGCCATTTTTCAGAGAATATGAATGATAACACAAAAACGTTTCTTTCATTCATGGTTAGTGTTTGGCTGAAGCCATGTATTATCAATCAACTGTGTTTTCTCCTTTTAAATCATAATCACAGCAGAAACTACCCAAATGACCCTGATCAAAAGTTTACATACCACAGTTCTTAAAGTGGAGCTCCTCCCACTCTTGACAGGTGGTCTTGAATGAAAGACCACCCTTTGTTTTTTGTATATTCAATTTTTCCCCCCTTCCTACCTATTTAATGAAGTACATAGTGTTCTTCCGATCCATGCAGGACGTCATATCCTTTTGTGCGGTGAGCCCCCCCACGCTGTCTTCTGGGACCTGTGTTTGTCCCAGAAGAAAGGCTGACCATTCACAAAGCGCCGCACAACTCGCCCATGCGCAGTATGAAACGGGCAGTGAAGCCGCAAGGCTCCATTGCCGGTTTCCCTTAGTTAAAATGGTGGTGCCTGTGCCCGATCCAATGGATGGATCAACCTCGGGGGGCAGATATCGCAGGCTCCTTGGACAGGTAAGTGTCCTTATTAAAAGTCAGCAGCTACAGTGTTTGTATCTGCTGACTTTAAAAAAAAAAATCCCCACCAGTGTCATTGGTACAACTATAGTGCATATTTTTTTAGCACCAATCACTGTATTGGTATTACTGGTTCCCCAAAAAAGTGTCAGTTAGTGTCCGAAATGTCCACTGCAATCCCGCTATAAGTCGCTGATCGCCGCCATTACTAGTAAAAAAAAAAAAAAATACCATAAACATATTCCATAGTTTGTAAATGCTATAACGTTTGCGTAAACCAAACTATATACGCTTATTGGGATTTTTTTCCCAAAAATATGTAGCCTTTTGTTTTTACTTTTTTTTTATTGAATGTGTTTTATAGCATGAACGTAATTATTTTTTTATTTATTTTTAAAATTGTCAGCCTTTTTTGGTTTATAACGCAGACAATAAAAAACTGCAGAGGTGTTTAAATACCACCAAAAGAAAGCTCTATTTGTGGGGAAAAATAATATACATTTTAATTGGGTACAGCGTAGCAGGATCGTACAATTTTCAGTTATAGTAATGCAGTGCCGTGTCGCAAAAAAATGGCCTGGTCATGAAGGGAGGTGAACCTTCCGGAGCTGAGGTGGTTACTTGTATTACATTTTCTGTTTGTTTATTACAGCATAAAATGGCATGACATTCAGAAACAACTGGCGATTTTTGCTTCTATTGCTGATCTATCAAAAGGAGGAAGAATTGGAATTGAAGAATTTGCTAGCCACTTAAAGTTACCAGTAACTGATGTATTAAGAGAGTTGTTTGCATTGTTTGACAGGGTATGTATTGCACGCATGTCTACACTGGGAACTTTGCAGATACAGGGGCTTACCAAAATGCATATTTTTTGGCAATATATAGGATTGATTTTTTAGCTTGTCAAAACCACAACGTATAGAAGTTTTATAACATTTTTACTGCCAGAATAACACTTCTATTTTTTACTTAAACCAATAATAACAACAGATAAGGGTTGATTTACTAAAGGAAAATAGACTGTGCACTTTGCAAGTGCAGTTGCACCAAAGCTTGGTAAATGAGGGGGAAGCTCTGCTGACTTCTATCATCCAATCATGTGCAAGTTTTTTTATTTTCCTTGCATATAATATGGTATTCTTTCCCAAGTGAAGCTTCACCTCATTTACTAAGCTCTGGAGAAGTTGTATCTGCGGAGTGTAACTGCACTTGCAAAGTGCACAGTCTATTTGCTTTTAGTAAATTAACCGCTTAGACTTGAAAACACACTAGAAAATATTGCCTTTCATCCTAACTAGATGAGGCTGCAGACACATATAATGAATATATGCTGGTCTTGAATATATATTTTTTTATTTACTATTCTCATGGCTAATGATTAAAATTCTTATATTTTTACTGGTAAAAATTGTAAAATGGTCAATATTAAATACTGAATATCAGTATGTTGTACATGCCACATTTATCCAACAGGTGGTGTTCTAGCATCTGTGTCGCTGTAAAAAGCTGTAAAAAGTGACATTTTTGTTTCTTGGTGTTCAGGACTATTCAAAACACACACACTACTTAAAGGGGTTGTAAAGCTTCCTATTTTTTCACCTTAAAGGGTTTTTTAAAGGATTTTTTTTATCTTAATAGCTTCCTTTACCTTAATGCAGTGCTGTTTTCATGTCCTCATTGTTCGTTTTTGCTCTCAAGTTGCTGTAATTCTTCTCTGATCTCCACACTTCCTGGTTGTCTGTTTCCTGATAACCACAGTACTGGGAGCTTTCTCTCTGTGGTCACTAATCAAGGAGGTGTGATTACTGTGTGTCTAAAACCCCTCAGCACCAATCAGTTTCGTTTTCCAAACCATCACTGCCCTGTATTGGCTCTGTGGCTCTGTACAGCAGAGAAGCAGGAAACATGCAAAAACGAAACTAGAAACTACAGGTACATTATATGATTGATTTTGATCTATTTTTAATTGTTTTTAAAAGGAATCAGTTAACTATTATGTCTCTATACCCTGTAAACAGTAATTTCAGCAAAAAAAAATCATTTTTTATTTACAACTCCTTTGATGTATCCTATGCATTAAGGTGAAAAACACCTTGCACTCTCCAGCCCCCCTCCCGAGCCCGTTTTACTTGCCTGAGCCCTGAATCTCCGTGGGCGCAATCACGCATTCCTTTTAGGGTGACCACCCCCCACCCCTGTATCCTGAAATCAGCGGGCCTGTGTACAAGATCGAAAGTGGGCCCTAGGCATCAAGAACAATATGGCACGCAAAGCGTGTCGTGGACCGTGGTGAACAGTGGACATGTCTTAAATTGCGCTAAATATTGGCTTAAAGGGGGTGTTAAAGAGAGTCTGAGATTACTTATATAGTGCAGAATGTGGCAATGTTAAATAGGGAATGCAGAGTGTATGGTGGTAACTAGTATGTACAGGAGAGGTGTATGGAAGTGGGTAATATGTACAGGAAAGAGTGCGAAATGTATGGGGGTGGGTAATATGTACAGGAGAGGAGTGCGGAGTGTATGACCGGGGTAGTTAGTGGAGAGAGGAGGAAGAGGAGTGCAATACCACCTCCTGATAGTCTGTCAGCCACTGCTATACCACCTTGGTGGTAGGCCACTTCGAAGAATGTAAGGGGGCACTCTGGAGGAAGTAAAGGGGAACTAAGGGGGCACTCTGGACGAACAGGACGAAACGCCATCCTGGCAGAAAGTGTCATACGGCTGTCCAGATGATCCAGACAGCCATGACAAGAGGCCCTACCTGGACTCCAGGGAGAGCCTTACTGCCAGGTATGCTGGGACATTCGGGAGATCCTAGAGTGGGCAAAGGAGGAGAGGAAGAAAGAACATGGTCCATATAAATTAGGTGCAAAGGCATGTGCATATAGTATACAGTAAATAATCCATTACAGATAAACAAGAGAAAAAATTATATTTATACAAAATATACAAATAAATAAATAAATAACCCCCTATATTGTTTCCCTAAAATGCCTCCCACAAATAAGTAAGACAAAAAAGGGGCAAAGAACAATGGGTATAAAGGGAAGGAAAAGATGCGGCAAACCAACAAGATAAGAAGGCCACTGGAAGATGGAAATATCGAAGAACCAAATGGACCAATTAATCAGTTTTCCCAGAATTAAAACCATCAAAAAAAAAGGTCTGAAACGCTCAACTTCGTTTAGACCAGGGATGCTGGTAGCATCAAGATATCTAATCCATCTCATTTCCGGTTGGAGTAATGCCTTGTTCCAGTCACCACCCCATTTGGGGATGTGCACCCGGTCCAAGACTGTGAAATTAACCAAAGGCATTCTGTAGCCATGGCATTTCGCCACATGTCTGCCCAAAGGTAAGTATAGATTACATATCTTCATGCTAGCCAGGTGTTTACTAACACGTTGCCCCAGTTCCTGCTGCATATTTCCAACATAGAATGCTCCACATTGACATTGTAGCAAATAGACAACACCCTGGGGCTGATTTACTATGCTCTGTGCGCTGCGCTGGTTCATGCCTTAATTAGTGCGCCGGGTGGAGGCTTAATTAGGCGCATGAACCAGCGTAGCAGCCAGCGCATTGAAAGTAATATGTAAAGCCGCGCCGAACTCCCTATAGAAGTCTATGGGAGAAATCAAAAGTGTTAATTTTAAAGGCTAATCTGCTAGTTTTGTCCTAAAAAGTGTTTGGGGACCTCAGTCCTGCCCCAGGGGACATGTATCAATGTTTTTTTTATTTTTTAAAACGGCCGTTTTTTCGGGAGCAGTGAAATTAATAATTCTTAAAGTGAAACAATAAAAGTGAAATATTCCTTTAAATTTCGTACCTAGGGGGGGTGTAATGTCAGCATGTGAAATAGCGCATTTTTCCCGCACTTTCCTGCACAAAATGACTTTCAGAAGGAAAAAAGTCATTTAAAAATTCACACGCGGCTATAATGAATTGTCGGCTCTGACAATTCTAAAGGGATTCATTCATAAAACAAACAAAAAAATGTGTAGGGGGTCCCCCAAAATAAATGACCAGGCCCTTCAGGTCTGGAATGGATATTAAGGGGAACCCCGCCGTAAAAACCAAAAAAAAAAAGACGTGCGGTTCCCGGAAAATATCCATTCCAGGCCCTTCAGGTCTGGTGTGGATTTTAAGGGGAACTCCACCCCAAATTGAAAAAAAAATGGCGTGGAGTCCCCCTAAAAATCCACACCAGACCCTTATCTGAGCATGTTGACCTGGCCGGCCGCAGAAAAGAGGGGGGGACAGAGTGCGGCCCTCCTCTCCTGAACCGCACCAGGCCACATGCCCTCAACATGGGGAGGATGTCCCCATGTTGATGGGGACAAGGGCCTCATCCCCACAACCCTTGCCCGGTGGTTGTGGGGGTCTGCGGGCGGGGGGCTTATCAGAATCTGGAAGACCCCTTTAACAAAGGGGACCCCCAGATCCTGGCCCCCCCCTATGTGAAATGGTAATGGGGTACATTGTACCTCTACCATTTCACCCCCAAAAAAATGTCAAAGTGTTAAAAATGACAGTAGCCGTTTTTTGACAAATCTTTTAATAAAATCGTCTTTTCTTCTTTTCTTCGGGTTTCTTCCGCTGCTTCTTTCTTGGGTCTTCTCGTCCACATCTTGCCCGACGTCTTCTTCTATCTTCTCCGTCCGTCCTTCAGCCTTCTGGTCCCGCATCTTGCCCGTTGTCTTCTCCTGTCTTCTTCTCCGTCCGTCCGCCAGCCTCCTCGTCCGCATCTTGTGTCTTCTCCGGTCTTCTTCTCGGTCCGCCAGCCTTCTCGTCCACATCTTTTTCTTCCCCGGACCCAGCGTTTGAATTTGATTTGGCCGCCGTGTTGCGCTCCTGGGACCCGCCCCCCTCTGACGCCACAAGTAAACTCCTTAGAAGGTCATGTGCGTCAGAGGGGGGCGGGGTCACAGAGCGTCACACAGCAGGGGAATTCAATTTCAAGCGCGCCGCCCGGAGAAGAAATTCCCGCCGTGTCACACTCATGTGACCCCGCCCCCCTCTGACGCACATATGCCACACGCGGACTTTCATATGAGTTTACTTGTGGCGTCAGAGGGGGGCGGGTCCCAGGAGCGGGAACACGGCGGCCAAATCAAATTCAAACGCTGGGTCCGGGGAAGAAAAAGATGTGGACGAGAAGGCTGGCAGACGGACGGAGAAGAAGACAGGAGAAGACAACGGGCAAGATGCGGCACCAGAAGGCTGAAGGACGGACGGAGAAGATAGAAGAAGACGTCGGGCAAGATGTGGACGAGAAGACCCAAGAAAGATGCACCGAAAAAAACCGAAGGAAAGAAGAAAAGAAGATTTTATTAAAAGATTTGTCAAAAACCGGCTACTGTCATTTTTAACACTTTTGACATTTTTTTTGGGGTGAAATGGTAGAGGTACAATGTACCCCATTACCATTTCACATAGGGCGGGGGCCAGGATCTGGGGGTCCCCTTTGTTAAAGGGGTCTTCCAGATTCTGATAAGCCCCCCGCCCGCAGACCCCCACAACCACCGGGCAAGGGTTGTGGGGATGAGGCCCTTGTCCCCATCAACATGGGGACATCCTCCCCATGTTGAGGGCATTTGGCCTGGTGCGGTTCAGGAGAGGGGGGGGGCCGCACTCTGTCCCCCCCTCTTTTCTGCGGCCGGCCAGGTCAACGTGCTCGGATAAGGGTCTGGTGTGGATTTTTAGGGGGACTCCACGCCATTTTTTTTTTCAATTTGGGGTGGAGTTCCCCTTAAAATCCACACCAGACCTGAAGGGTCTGGTATGGATATTTGGGGGGACCCCACGCCATTTTTTTGGGTGGGTTTTACGGCGGGGTTCCCCTTAATATCCATTCCAGACCTGAAGGGCCTGGTAATTTAATTTGGAGGGACCCCCATTTTTTTTTATTTTTTTTTTATTATTTTTAATGAGCAATGACTGTATTCTTTATAGCCATGAGTACTTTAAACTTCCTTTTTTTTGTTTCACTTCAGAAATGACATCTTGTACAGGGACAGTTCTAAGCACGGGAAACATGCGTGTACCCCCCCTCCCCCCCTGTATGAAATTTAAAGGAATATTTCATTTTTATTATTTCACTTTAACCACTTCCATACCGCGCCTATTCTGGCACTTCTCTCCTTCATGTAAAAATTATATTTTGTTCCTGGGAAATTAATCAGGACCCCCAAACATTATATATAATTTTTTAGCAGACACACTAGGGAATAAAGTTAGCGGTCATTTTTTATTTGATTTCCAATGGTATTTGCGCAATAATTTTTCTAACGCCTTTTTTTTGGCCCAAAAAAAAAACACGGTTCATGAATTTAAAAAAAAACAAACAGTAAAGTTAGCCCAATTTTTATGTATAATGTTAAAGATGATGTTACACCGAGTAAATAGATACCTAACTTGTCACGCTTTAATATTGTACACACTCATGGAATGGCGCCAAACTTCGGGACATAAAAATATCCATAGGCGATGCTTGTTTTTTTTTTTTACAGGTGACCAGTTCAGAGTTACAGAGGAGGTCTAGGGCTAGAATTATTGCTCTCGCTCTAACGCACGCGTCAATACCTCACATGTGTGGTTTGAATGGTGTTTACATATGTGGGCGGGACTTACATGCATATTTGCTTCTGAGTGCGAGCTTCTAGGGACAGGGGCGTTATTTTATTTTTTTGTTTGTTTTTTTTACCTCATATTTTTATTCTTGCACTTTTTTGACACTTTTTTTGATTTTGGATCACTTTTCTTCCTATTACAAGGAATGTAAACATCCCTTGTAATAGGACTAGTGTGTGACAGGTCCTCTTTATGGAGAGAGGCGGGGTCAATAAGGCTGGAAAGCATGGTATTGAAAAAATAAATAAAAGATCTCATGCTTTCAGCTGCAATCATGTTCGTTCAGCACAGTGGTGTAGTGTATAGCACTTTGACCTAGCAGCAAAAGAGTCGTTGGTTCGAATCCCGCCCGTGACAGCATCTGCATGGAGTTTGCATGTTCTCCCTGTGCCTGCGTGGGTTTCCTCCCACAATATAAAAACACGCTGTAAATCGGATCCGGTCTAAATAAGCCCTAATATGCAGTAGTATATTTAGGTTTTGTTCTGCCCTAGGCCTGACTACATATCTGCACCTCCTAATAGAAAAATGACCCACCCCTTCCTGTCAAGGTCACACCCTGTTTTTGTATGACCCGCCCAGGAATTTTCAGGGGACCCACACACTAGTTCTGGGGGGGAGGGGGGCACTGGATTCCCTTAACCACTTCCATACCAGGCACTTACGCACCTTCCCGCCCAAGCCAATTTTCAGCTTTCAACACTGTTGCACTTTGAATGGCAATTGCGCGGTCATACAACACTGTACCCAAACAAAATTGGCGTCCTTTTTCCCCCACAAATAGAGCTTTCTTTTGTTGGTATTTGATCACCTCTGCGATTTTTTTTTGCGCAACAACTAAAAAAAGACTGCAAATTTTGAAAAAAAAATAAGTTTTTACTTTTTTAGGTTAATTTTTTTGTAAATAAGTTTTTCTCTTTCAATTACGGGCACTGATATGGCGGCACTGATGGGCACCGATGAGATGGCACTGATGGACATCGATGAGGTAGTACTGACGGGCACAGATGAGGTGGCATTGATTGGCGGCGCTGGTATGCGGCACTGATGGGCACTCATAGGCGGCACTGATGGGCACTCATGGGCGGCACAGATGGGCACTCATGGGCGGCACTTATGGGTGGCACTGATGGATACTTATGGGTGGCACAGGTGGGCACTGTGCATGGATGGGCACTGTGGGGTGGCACTGATGGACACTGTGGGGTGGCACTGATGGACACTGTGGGGTGGCACTGATTTTCTCAGGTTGCCAGTCAGTGCCCATTTGTGGGCACTGATTGGCATCTTTTTTCTTTTTTTTTAATGCTTTTTTTTTTTTTTTTTTCATTTTTTTTTTTTTTGCCCACCCTGGTGGTCCAGGGTGGGCATCCCTGGTGGTCCAGTGTGGTGATCCGAGGGGGGCTGCGCTGATAAACAATCAGCGCGAACGCCCCCTGTCAGGAGAGCCGCCGATCGGCTCTCCTATACTCGCGTCTGTCAGACGCGAGTGAGGAAGAGCCATCGATGGCTCTTCCTGTTTACATCGTGATCAGCCGTGATTGGACACGGCTGATCACGTGGTAAAGAGTCTCCGTCTCCGTGAGAGACTCTTTACCGAGATCGGAGATGCAGGGTGTCAGACTGACACCCCGCATCACCGATCGCCGCGCTGCGTGCCCCCACAGGCGCGCGCGGCATGAAATCCTGCAGGACGTCCTGTCAGGATTGTGTAACCACTTCCCGGATGTAAATCGGCCATAGGCTGGGCGGGAAGTGGTTAATTTGCATAGTTTTTCTCTCACTTCCTGTTTGGCTATGGGGCAGGAAGTGAAGGCAAATCTCCCCAATTGGACACAGATAATACAAAATAAACTGACAGGGCCTATAACCCTCCCTCACTCTATCCAAAATTAAAGAAAATAAAACTTGTTGATTATAGTTCTTGTCAGGGGCGGACTGACCATTGAGTCACTCGGGCACTGCCCGAGGGCCCCATGCCACTAGGGGGCCCCATCCGGGTTGCCAGGCTCAGTAAAACCGGGGACAGTATGTAAAAATCTGTGTTTTTTTTTAGATCTGTCCCTGATATGTCCGAAAATGACATGCTTTTAATGTGAATATCCCAAGATTTTAGCTGCCCGCCTCTGCACTACCTCCTGGCGTGGTGGCCATCTGTAAGCCAGAGGGGCCCCATAATTTTCTATTGCCCGGGGGCCCCATGAGTTGTCAGTCCGCCCCTGGTTCTAGTTTAAGCACAAATTTCATAGAGTTTTATTGAGAGCCCTAAGAAAATATAACCATGCCAATAGGCCAGGATACAGCGTTGCTAATATGTAGGAATGTGTGTGTTAGAGCACCCCACCCAATGTTAACTAAAAAATTATTAATTTGCAAATAAGTATTATCTGCTCATTTTTTTGGGGATGTCTGCACCCCTGATAGTGACAACATTTGTGAGGTGTCTTCACCCTTTCTAATTCATTCACTTCCTGTCACATAGCCAAACAGGAAGTGAGGGTAAAACATTACTAATATCTTTTCTTGGGGACACAGAGATCAATCTAAATAGTTTCCCATTATGTAAATTGCACTCTAGCATTTTGCTGTGTACACCCCAAATTATTAGGGATCTTGGACTTTGGGGTCCATTTACTAAAGGCAAATCCACTTTGCACTACAAGTGCAAAGCAAGGAAGAAAGAAACCAAAACAACTTTGCTTCTACAGGATTGGATGTTAAAACCAGCAACTATGTTTGTACTGCAGAGTGGCTTTGCCTTTACTAAACCCCAAACTAAATAATCATTTGGGGCAGGGATCCTCAAACTACGGCCCTCCAGCTGTTGTAGAACTACACATCCCATGAGGCCTTGTAATGCACTGACATTCACAGACATGACTAGGCATGATGGGAATTGTAGTTCCTGAACAACTGGAGGGCCGTAGTTTGAAGACCCATGATTTGGGGTGTACACAGCTGTGCTGGAGTGCAATTTGCTTAATGGGGACACTAGTTAGATTGACCTGTGTCCCCAAGAAATGACACTGGTAGGGTTTTAACCTCACTTCCTGTTCAGCTGTGTGACAGGAAGTGAAGCCAATTTTAAGAAAAGGGACACAAAGCTCAACCCAAAAATAAAAAAACACAAAGCAGGGGTTCTAACACTCACTTGGCTTCCCTCAAACACCCACAATTTGAATAGGATTGCCTTGCGCTAGATTTAAGCACAGTGCTGTAAATCAGCATGTCAAGCCTGTCCACCAATAGCAACCCCCCCCCCCCCCCCCACACAGGCCATGTTTGCAGGTTTTCCTTCATCTTGCACATGTGCTTTAAAAGACAGTCTGGACAGCAATTCTTGATAAGAGAAATCCACAAAACATGTCCTGTCGGGGGTACTTGAGGGCTGAGGACCACTGCAGTAAAAAGAAAATACTTACCAGTTTTGTCTTTAAAGTCATGGAGAATAAACATGACAAACATTTCATGATTACACACCAGGAAAGAAGCTTAGACAAAAATCACACATAATTTGTTAGGCCCAAACCAATTTCAGCTGCAGCTGTCAACATATGTAGCATGAAAAAGTAACAAAAGACAAACTTAAACATTTTAAAGTAATTTTTATTGGTCAACAAAACAAGGAAAGCAAAAAAAGACAAACAAACAAACGCAAACAAAAATACATTTCAAAATTCTAAATAACCATAGCTTTAACATCTTCACACATTTTTCATAAAATAAGGCCACATAGACAAATACATCAAAGTGAACATCATTTAAAAATAAACCAAAACCATTGGCAAAATAAAACAAAACCCATGCAACAAACCACATTTGTGTTTAGCAACAGCATTTCTGCCAGCCTGCCCCTTCTGAGGGCAGCTGAGGACTGATCGATCCCTGCTTTTTATAACAGTGCTAGTAATGAAGCAATTGAAATCACATGAACAAATTGCAGTCTCTAGTTTGGGTGAGCTTGTAATTGGGCATACCTGCAATTAACCCAAACCACGCTCTATGAGCATCCAAGTGTTTTTCACCTTTTAAAAAGAAAGGATAATTTTTTTCTAAGTGTTTGAGCATGCTCAGTTCATCACACATGTAGGAACCAAGCTGCAATGGAATGAGAGCTTTTTTTTTTTTTTTTTTTCCTGATCTGATGCTTTCCAGCCTGAAGGGGAGGTGTTAAAGACAGAAGTAAACACGCACATTTAATAATCTATTTGTGGGAAAAAAAAGGTTGCCAATTTTGTTTGGGAGCCACGTCGCACGACTGCGCAATTGTCAGTTAAAGCGACGCCGTGCCGAATCACAAAAACTGGCCCGGTCATTGACCAGAAATATGGTCCGGGCTCAAGTGGTTAAAAATTCACAAAACACTAAAGTTAGCCCAATTTTTGTTGATAATGTGAAAGATGATGTTACACCGAGTAAATAGATACCTTACATGTCACGCTTTACTATTGCAAACACGCCTGGAATGGGGCCAAAATTCAGTACTTGAAATTCCCCATAGGCGACCTTTTTTTTTTCAGGTTACCAGTTTATAGTTACAAAGAAGGTCTAGTGCTAAAAGTCTTGCTCTCGCTCTAACGCACGCGTCAATACCTCACATGTGTGGTTTGAACGATGTTTATATATGTGGGCGGGACTTGCGTAAGTCCCGCCCACATATGTAAACACCGTTCAAACCACACATGTGAGGTAGTGACGCGTGCGTTAGAGCGAGAGTAATACTTTTAGCACTAGACTTTCTCTGTAGCTATAAACTGGTAACCTGAGAAAAAAAAAAAAAAAGGTCGCCTATGGGGATTTTTTTAAGTAATGAATTTTGGCCCCATTCCAGGCGTGTTTTCAATAGTAAAGCGTGACATGTAAGGTATCTATTTACTCGGTGTGACATCATCTTTCACATTATCACCAAAAATTGGGCTAACTTTAGTGTTTTGTGAATTTTTCGAGCTATAACCAAAAATAGAGCGACAATTTAAAAAAACAAAAAGAGTAATTTTGACTTTTTGCTATAATAAATATCCCCTAAAATATATATTCAAAAAAATAAATAAATCCCTCAGTTTAGGCCGATACATATTCTACATCTTTTTGGTTCCCAAAAACTCGCAATTAGCGTTTATTGATTGGTTTTGGCAAAAGTCTCCAAAATATGGCATTTTTGTTGTATTTTTTATTTAACAAGTTATTGGGGCGATCAGCGATTTTTATCGGTACTGCGACATTATGGCGGACACATCGGACACTTTTTTGGAACCATTGGCATTTTTCTAGCGATCAGTGCTGTAAAAATGCATTGCTTACTCTAAAAATGCCACTGGCAGGGAAGGGGTTAACACTAGGTGCGAGGGAGGGGTTAAATATGTTCCATGGGTGTGTTCTAACTGAAGGGGGGGGGACTGACATGGGTAAATGACAGATCGCTGTTCATGAAGGGGAACTCCAGACCAAAAAAAAAAGAAAAGAAATAAAACACCACACATGAATAAATTAATTTATTAGTCTGCCGGGGGTCTTCTGCCGGGGCCCCCCACCACCACCCCATTAGGCCCCGGGCTTCGCCGTCTTTCACAGGGACCCCCTTCACCAGTGAGGCTCCTGCCTTTGGGGGAGGGTCCCGGGCTTCGACGGTTTCTGCGGGGGGGGGGGTGCACTTGCACCCCACCCCCGTCTTCAGCGCCGTAATTCACCGGGACCCCCTTCACCAGTGAGGCTCCTGCCTTTGGGGGAGGGTCCCGGGCTTCGACGGTTTCTGCGGGGGGGGGTGCACTTGCACCCCACCCCCGTCTTCAGCGCCGTAATTCACCGGGACCCCCTTCACCAGTGAGGCTCCTGCCTTTGGGGGAGGGTCCCGGGCTTCGACGGTTTCTGCGGGGGGGGTGCACTTGCACCCCACCCCCGTCTTCAGCGACGTAATTCACCGGGACCCCCTTCACCAGTGAGGCTCCTGCCTTTGGGGGAGGGTCCTGGGCTTCGACGGTTTCTGCGGGGGGGGTGCACTGGCACCCCACCCCCGTCTTCAGCGACGTAATTCACCGGGACCCCCCTTCACCAGTGAGGCTCCTGCCTTTGGGGGAGGGTCCTGGGCTTCGACGGTTTCTGCGGGGGGGGGTGCACTGGCACCCCACCCCCGTCTTCAGCGACGTAATTCACCGGGACCCCCTTCACCAGTGAGGCTCCTGCCTTTGGGTGAGGGTCCTGGGCTTCGACGGTTTCTGCGGGGGGGGGGGCACTGGCACCCCACCTGTCTTCAGCGACGTAATTCACTGGGACCCCCTTCACCAGTGAGGCTCCTACGGTGTTTTCCGCCGGGGGGCGACACCCGCGGGCTTCTGCGATGCCTTCCGCTTCTGCCTGTCTCCTCCGCGGAGCACAGGGCTTGTCTCCGCTGTCCTCTCCCTTCTCTTCCATTCGATGTTGACACGACGAGGTCCGGCGCTGGAATGCCGTCTGAGCAGCGGGCATGGACTTATATAGGGCAATGCCACCATGTGACCTCAACCCATGTGACATCACATTCCCATCATGCCCAGGGAATGTGATGTCACATGGGTTGAGGTCACATGGTGGCATTACCCTATATAAGTCCATGCCCGCCGCTGACACGGCATGTCAGCGCGGAACCTCGTTGTGTCAACATCCAATGGAAGAGAAAGGAGAGGACAGCGCAGACAAGCCCTGTGCTCCCGGAGGAGACAGGCAGAAGAAGGAAGAGAGAAGAAAGAAGACTGAAGAAAGCCCTGGCTCCGCGGGGGAGCCAGGCAGAAGAGGGAGCAGAGAAAAGACCAGGGAGTTGGCGCACCCCCGGCAGAAGACCAGGAAGACCGGAACCCTGGCGGAAGGCACCGGAAAGACCGGGGGATAGGCGCCATCCCCCGGCAGAAGACCCCGAAGTCCGGGTGCCCCCCCTAATGTAAAAGAGCTTAAATGAGGTGGGGGCATCCGGCGGAAGGCTCCGGAGAGGACCGAGGGATGGCGCCCTCCCCCGGCAGAAATCACCGAAGCCCAGGGTCCCGGCGGAAGATCGGGAGAGAAGAAACCCCCCCTTGTAAGAGAGCTAAAGAAGAAAGGGGGGGCTCCGGAGCTGATTAATAAAATATTTTATTGTGTGGTGTTTTATTTTACTTTACACTTTCCCCCATGTGAATGGGTAGAGGTACGATGTACCCCATACTCATTCACATAGGGTGGGGGGCCGGCATCTGGGGGCCCCCTTATTAAAGGGAGCTCGCAGATTCCGATTAGCCCCGCCCGCATACCCCGACAACCAATGGCAAGGGTTGTCGGGAAGAGGCTTTTGTCCCTATCGACATGGGGACAAGAGTGCTGTGGGGTGGGGGGGCAGTGCCCCCCTCCCCCACAGCACACACTCCCCCATGTTGAGGGCATGCGGTCTGGTACGGCTCAGGAGGGGGGGGGGCGCTCGCTCGTCCCCACCCCCATTCCTGTCCGGGCCAGACTGCGTGCTTGGGATGAGGGCTTGGTTTGGATCTGGGGAGGGACCCCCGCGCCGAATCGGTGCGGGTTTAACCCCTCACGTTCCGGACCAAGCCTAAGAGCCTAATGTAGCCCTGAAGGGGGACCCGCGCCGATTTCAAGTTTGAAATTTGGCGCGGAGTTCCCCTTCAGGGCTGAAAACAGCTCGGAGATTCCCGTGCGCCGCGTTACGCAGCGCATTCACGGGTACGCCGCTTGGTATTTACCAAGATTTCACGGCGTACTGACAAGGCGCACGGGAAGCGCCAAAATTTCTCTCTGCGCATGCCCAGTATGCAAATGAACCTCCCGAGGTTCAGGCGCACTGTGCAAGCGTACGGGGATCTGTTTTCAAAAAACACTTTCCCTTTCAATTCGGCCCGCCAAACACATTCAAACACATGTCACTTCACTTCCCCTGCATCCCCCCACCTCCCCCCCTAATAAACTCCCGCCCGAATCCCCGATATTTACATTTCAATGTGCCGTGCGCCAGGTCTGTACTGGTGCACAATGCACCCTCTCCTGGGCGCACGGAGCACATTAGTAACTAGGGAAATACACTGCACTAGCAGCGTATTTCTTTAGTAAATGACCAAACGGCTGCTACTCCTGCTTTTACTCCATGAGTCATGGAGTAAAGGCTTGGTAAATCGGCCCCCCTGTGTCTTAGGCCCCATACACACGATAGAATCCGCTGAAAAATCCCAGCAAATGGGTTTCAGCGGATAGATCCTATGGTGTGTACACTCCAGCGGATCTGTTTCCGCGGATATATCTCCCCTGGGATGGATTCCAGCAGATCGAATATTTGCTGACATGCTAAACAAATCTATCTGCTGAAATCCATCCCAACGGATGGATCCGCTGGTCTGTATAGACTCACCGGATCCATCCGTCCGAAGGGATCCCCCGCATGCGTCGTAATGATTCGACGCATGCGTGGAATTCCTTATATGACAGCGTCGCGCACGTCGCCGCGTCATAATCGCGGCGACGGCGCGACACGTCATCACCAGAGGATTTCGGCGCAGATTTCAATGCGATGGTGAGTACACTCCATTGCATGAAAATCCGCAGAAATCCTCGAGAGGATTTATCCGCGGAAACGGTCCGCTGGACCGTATTCGCGGATAAATCCTCTCGTGTGTATGGGACCTTACAGTTTGCAAAATGTTTCAAGTGGCAGCGTTCGCCGTTGGGCAGGATAAGGGACGTTCTTTTGCCTATTACTTTACAAAAGGAACAGGATTCACATGGATAAGTACCCCAAATTTTTCAAGGATCTTTCCTCTGATTGCCTCTATATTCACTCTGGGTGAGCATTTCACCAAGCGAACCCGCCCTTCTATATGTGACCTGAGGACATTTGGTAACCAAACCACATAAGGATGGTTCCTCTGTTAGGATGGCCAAGTGTTTTGACAAGATCTTTTGTATCTTATCATGTTCATTAGAAAACCGTAGAATAATACGTGGTGAATCATTTTGTCTGACCTTCTTTTTGAAGATCAGGTCATGCCTGTTAAGGATTTGAACCCTATTAAAAGCCCTTTTTAGAGCAGACTTCGTATAGCCTCTAATTAAAAGTCTACTAGTTAGTTTATCCGCTTCCAATTGCCAATCGTCTATATAGAAATCCTTGTCCACAAATTGTCTGACTCTCCCACTCTAGCAGAGTGTCTGAGGCCATATATAGCAACTGCAGGGGAAGGACTGTTGCCAAATATGTGCACCCTCATGCAGTATTCTGTGATGTCTCCAGAGGGGTGGTTGTCCCTGAACCAGAGAAACCTCAGAAAGTTTTGGTGTTCTTCTTTAACAAGAACGCAATAGAACGTTTGTTGTATGTCTGCCATAAATGCGGCTGAATCCTTGCGAAAACGGAGTAGTATTCCTAATAGTCTGTTGTTAAGGTCAGGGCCAGAGAGCAGGACATCATTAAATTAAAGAGATGCCCCATGCTTGGCGCTGGAATCGAACGCCATTCTAATCTGCCCTGGCTTCTTAGGGTGATAGACCCCAAATATGGGTTAGTACGAACATTCCTCTGAGTCTTTGAGGGTCATCTCAGCATGACCATTCTGTAATATTTTCTCCATGAAGGAAAACAAATGTTCTCCCATCTCTGGTTTCCTTTTAAGATTGTGTCTTAGGGAAGTGAGGCGTTTATATGCTAGTTCTCTGTTGTTAGGCTAACGTCATCTTTGTGGCCTAAAGGGAAGAGATTTAAACCCAGCTATTAGTCATGTCTTTCTCCATACTCCTTTCCATAACTTCTAGGATAAGCCTATCCTCAATGGACATTGCTACCTGGTTATCTTCCTTTGTTCTCTTGAACACTATGGGCCAGATCCACATAGATCGGCACCGGCGCAGCGTATCTAAGTTACGGCGGCGTAGTGTATCTCTGGCGGCGGAATTCAAATCGGCGATTAGGGGGCGTGATTCATTTAAATGAAGCGCGTCCCCGCGCCGAATGAACTGCGCATGCTCCGTTTCTAAATTTCCCGCCGTGCATTGCGCGAAATGACGTCGTAAGGACGTAATTTTTTAAACTTAGACGTGACTTACGTCCATCCCGATTCACGGACGACTTACGCAAAAAAAGAAAAAATTCAAATTCCGAAGCGGGAACGACGGCCATACTTAACATGGCAAATCTAACTATATGGCGCAAAAAAGCAGCTTTAACTATACGCCGGAAAAAGCCGACTAGAGACGACGTAAGAGAATGCGACGGCCGCGCGTACATTCGTGAATCGTCGGAAATAGCTAATTTGCATACCTAACGCGGAAAACGACGCAAACTCCACCCAGCGGACGCCGAAGTATTGCATCTACGATCCAAAGGCGTACGAAGCCGTACGCCTGTCGGATCAAATCCAGATGCCGTCGTATCTTGGTTTGAGGATTCAAACTAAAGATACGACGTGGGAAATTTGAAATTACGCCGGCGTATCAGTAGATACGCCGGCGTACTCTCACTGTGGATCAGGCCCTATGCTTCCTAAGTCGCTTTGGTCGTCGTCATAGGTATTGCTGTCACAGAGGGGACTTAGAAAGGAAAGAGGTACAGGGTTGTTGTGTGGTAGCTCCTTTATGAGGATGTGATTTTGACAGGGTTGGAAAAGAGGACGAACATTCTCGAGGGTACTAGTGAGCAGGTTATTAACAGATGCCGGTTTGTGTGCACCTCCCAGAAAAACATCACTTATAATGACCCACCCAAGATCCAGTTTTTAGGCATGTGGAGTGTTTCGAGGACCGCTGATTAGTTTTCTTACTTTGTGGACTTGCAAGATATCTCTCTAGGAGTAAGATTATCTGAGCCTGATCATCTAGTTCTGGTGTGAGATGTACTATGTGATTAAAGTGAGTCTGGTGAACTACTGCATCTGATGTGGGAATCTCTGATCTGTTGTCTGGCATCTGGTTGCACTCTATTATGGTTGGTAAGGGTAGGCATGTCTTGCCATCCAAAGATTCATTTTGTAGGCCGTCAGCTCTTCTCCCAGCCGTTTCCACTGTACCAGCACAAGTCCTAAGAAAGTAAGGGCTGCTGGGGCCTTTAACTGCTTGCTGACCAGCCGTCGCAGTTATACTGCGGCAGGTCGGCTCTGCTGGGCAGCCAATAGGGGCGCGCGCCGCCCACTCGCCCCTGACGCCAACGCGTGTGCCCGGCGGGTGCGATCACGGCCGGGCACCCACGATCGCTCGTTACAGAGTGAGAACCGGGAGCTGTGTGTGTAAACACACAGCTCCTGGTCCTGTCAGGGGGAGAAATGCCTGATTGTCTGTTCATACATTGTATGAACAGCGATCAGTCATTTCCCCAAGTCAGTCCACCCCCCCTTCAGTTAGAACACACCCAGGGAACATACTTAACCGCTTCCTCGCCACCTAGTGTTAACCCCTTACCTGCCAGTGGCATTTTTATAGTAATCAATGCATTTTTATAGCACAGATCGCTATAAAAATGCCAATGGTCCCAAAATTGTGTCAAAAGTGTCCGAAGTGTCTGCCATAATGTCGTAGTACCGATAAAAATCGCTGATCGCCGCCATTACTAGTAAAAAAATATATATATTAATAAAAATGCCATAAAAATATCCCCTATTTTGTAAACGCTATAACTTTTGTGTAAACCAATCAATAAACGCTTATTGCTTTTTTTTTATGAAAAATATGTAGAAGAATACATATCGGCCTAAACTGAGGAAAAAAATTTTTTCTTATCTATTTTTGGGGGATATTTATTATAGCAAAAAGTAAAAAATATTCAGTTTTTTCAAAATTGTCGCTCTGTTTTTGTTTATAGCGCAAAAACTAAAAACTGCAGAGGTGATCAAATACCACCAAAAGAAAGCTCTATTTGTGAGGAAAAAAAGGACACAAATTTTGTTTGGGAGTCACGTCGCACGACCGCGCAATTGTCAGTTAAAGCGACGCAGTGCCGAATCGCAAAAAGTGGCCTGGTCTTTGACCAGCAATATGGTCCGGGGCTTAAGTGGTTAAGGTTTAGAATGTCAAAAAATGCAGGTCTATCTAGTGACTTATTACTCTGATCATCCAAAATGATGTAGAGCTTGACTGCTTTGTCTCTGCGTCCTTTTGGGTGAACTCTAAAGCCCTGTACACGCGATCGGTCCATTCGATGTGAGCGGTCTGATGGACCGTTTTCATCGGTTAACTGATGAAGCTGACTGATGGTCAGTCGTTCCTACACACCATCGGTTAAAAAAACGATTGTGTCAGAACACGGTGACGTAAAACACAACGATGTGCTGAAAAAAACGAAGTTCAATGCTTCCAAGCATGCGTCGACTTGATTCTGAGCATGTGTGGATTTTTAACCGATGGACGTGCCTACAAATGATCGTTTTTTTCTATCGGTTAGGTATCCATCGGTTAAATTTAAAACAAGGTTGCTTTTTTTTAACCTATGGATAATTAACCGATGGGGCCCACACACGATCAGTTTGGTCCGATGAAAACGGTACATCAGACCATTCTCATCGGTTTGACCGATTGTGTGTACACGGCATTAGGAGACTTTAGAGCAGGATCTGCCACCTGTACTTCCTTTGCAGACTTCAGTGCACTGTGAAGTGATTTCTATGGCGTCTGTCCTAGAGTATTTGGTCTCCTTGCCTTGCTCCTTGTCCCTATTAACAGGTGGGAAAGTTCTTGGAGTAGGCCTTGGGTGTGGAGCTGTGTTGTGCTCTGTGCTGTCACATTCTGTACATTTAACACTGACCTTACAGTCCTTGGCGAAGTGTGTGGATGAAGAACAGATGAAGGAAAGCTTTGTGATCCTGGATGGTCTTTGTCCTGAAGGCTCTGCATTTCAGAAGAGGATTTGGCATCTTATGTAGAAGGCAGAACTTAGTAGGGTCGCTGTCTTGATCCTCTGGCTGAGACTCTGCAAATCTATGGGAAGAAATGTTAGTTTTATGCACTGCTACTGGAGCTCTGAGTTGTTTAGTGCCAGAAGAAGGGGTATAAGACACTGTAAAAATTAAGCTGGGGGTCATCTTTTGTTCCTGCTTGTCTGTCTACAAAGTCCACAAACTCACTAAAAGTTGGAAAAGGCACATTGTGTTTTCATTTGTAATTACATCCATGAGCAATCCATATTTTGTGTAACTCATAAGGAAGTTTTTGTGCTAAAGAGTTAAAACCTCTAGCAAAGTCAAGATAAGAAAGGCCAGGCAAGTCCCCTTCTGCTTTAGCCACTTGTAACTCCATACACAGGTCACTGAAGTCTTTGGCAACCTCTGCTAGGTATTTTTGGGAAGTCATCTATCCTTTTAAACAGTGTACTCTCTTTAGCCTCTGGTGAGCCATAACATCTATCCAGTCTGTTCTAGATGTTTGTAAGGCCTATCTCAGGGTGGTTTATATTAATGTCTCTGATCCTTTTGGCATGTTCAGCAGAATCATTGCCAAGCCACTTTACGAGGAGTTCTATCTGTTCCCTGCAGGATAGATCTAGACCTTGAATGACACTCTGGAAAGAGGATCGCCACGCCCTCTAGTCAGAGCTGTATCTTGGCCTAGGCCGACAAGGCCTAGGGCGGCACTTTGATTTCAGTGGGCAGGGGCGCTTTAAGAGCGGTGTATTCACCACTCCTAATGCGCTGCAAAGAAGCTACTGGCAGGACAGGGTGGGTCTTAAATAGGAAGGGGTGTGTACTTGACAGGAAGGGTGGTTCGTATTTAAATTAGGAGGCGCATGAGTTTAGTCAGGCCTAGGGCAGCACAAAACCTAAATACACCTCTGCCTGTAGTGTTGAGGGCGATCACACAATTTCACAAGTCCTTGGGTAACTAACTCACGTTTGGCAAGGAACTTGGCAAAGTCTACAGTAGCCTGATTGGCATTTGGGTAGGCTGCTGATGTACTGTGGTGTATAGGCGTACCTGGTAGAAGTCTCTTCTATAGGCACGCTGGGCTCAAACTGGCATAAGGTTGGCAATTCGTACCGGCTCGTTGCATACACCGTTGGAATGAAGACAGGTGTTTGATGTTTGTATGAAGGCTGGGTACCTTGTGGAGTAGAAGGTTTGGTTGGGACTGGAAAGTCTGGAACTCTGTCAGATTTTTCTTGCTTGTAGCACTGGGGTCCAAGGTCGTCTTGTTGCTGCTTTTTTGATGTGACTCACTGATGTCATGTTTAATTTCTTGTTGTGGGATGCTGCTTGTGTCACAGTGCTGGTAGACATAATCTGATGTGCGTTGCAAGGAATCTTGTTGGTCCTCCTCTAGGCTTGATATGCTGCTACCTACCCTTGGCTCATCGTAGACGGCTGCTTCCAAAGCTTCTGCTATGGTGGTGGCAGCGTCTTGGTCCACTGCCAGCCTTTCCATGTTAGCTTCTAGGATAACTTGGTGCAATTTCAGAGATGCCTCTTGCTGAGCTAGCTCGGCCTCCAGGCGTATTCTTTGTTTCTCTCTCTCCTACTACATTCGTACTCTTTCCTTCTCTCTCTCTTGTCCCATGCGTACTCTTTCTTTCTCTCTCTCTCTTGTTCCTGTCTCACCCTTTCAAAGTGGGCCTTTTCTGTTTTCATCTGCAGCTCTTGGTCTGTGAATGCGGCCCTGGCTCTGGCTGCTTCAGCTTTTAAACGGGCGATAGCTGCTGCATTTGTGACAGATGACCTAGATGTGCTTTTTTGTGAACGTGTTTTGCAAGAAGATGTCCCACTGTGAGACATGGCTGCAGGGAAGAAGCTGTATTGCTGTATAGAGACCGTTCTAGTGTCAATGCCGCTTGAATCTCTATGTAGCGTGGCTGCTTGCTTCTCCTACCGCAGGCCTGTTTCTTTAAGGCTTCCGACTGTATGGTTACTGGTAAGCCCCAGCTGTACAGACTTCCAAAGTCTGCTTATCTTCCCTTCAGAGGTCAGCTTAAAAATTTCACTATTCTGTCTCAATGACATATAGCTAAATCTCCTTGTCCCATAAACTTCAGATACCATATTTCTTGGATCTCAGTTTTTTTTAGAACAAGCCAGATGAAACTACAAAATAACAGAAACAGACCTCAATAAGTACAATATTGCATACAATACAGCATGCATTACAGAAACAATATGCAATATAGGATGAGATAGTAAAAACATACTTTTTAAGTTCTCTAAGGGAAGATGGCGATAGAATGAGCAAGACATGTCTTGCTTCCTGCAGTGTCTTCTCAAAGAATGGTGGCTGGTTCACTTCCTGTGATGATTATACCCAGAATTTCCTGCTTACTAACAACTTCCTTATCTACACATACAGTAATCAAATAAACCGAACACTGCAGCAATACCAAAAAAGAACACTAGATGGCGCCTGCACTCCGCATATGATTGTCTTATGTAAATTACAAACTTTACATGTTATTTTCACAACACGGATACAGATAATCAGAATATGTCTGGTGGACAGAACATAGAGACATAGGCTCCTCCTTAGGAAACACTGCGCCAGCCCATAAATTCTCACTCCCCCCTGCCGTACCTCAGTTTTTAGTGTTTCCTCCTGTGGGGAGACACTGTGCATGGAACCAGGCCGATCAGTCAGGGAGATTGTGGCCATTAAGGAACCCTGTAAGGGAAGCAGGGGCCCATCCTCATCGAGCGCCACTTCAGGTTGCGGGGGACCCCTGTCACGTCCACAGGGCCTCAGCAGGGAGGCAGCTCCGCTCTCCCTGTACACAGTACAGGCCACATTTTTTATGGAACTAGATGGGCCGGACGGCGGGTGATGTCATTTCCGACAGAGGGCGGATGCTTCCCTTTGACCCGCGACTTCCGGTACCGGGTCGAGGAGCTGATAGGGAGCCGGGCACAGGGTAGAGAGGAGTCGGGAATGCGCACAGACAGCGTGAGACTCCACAGCAAGCGGCCAACTGCAGTAATGTCAGAAGCTGATGCCCAGACAACATACGCTACCTCCAACCTTCCTAAGGTAAGAAAACCCTGGGAAAGGGCCCTCTCTATCTAGGATTGCCCCTCCATTTATGGTTCCTATCTATGGAGGGGCAGACCCTCTGAGTGGTCAGGGGGGGAAACTCAGATCCCTGCATATTAAGAGGGTATAGTGCACTCCCAGGGTTGTAAACTGTCTGCTTAAAGTGATTTTTTTGTCTGCCTGTTTGGGTACATGTATTTTAGAAAGCTACAGAAAAGTCAAAATCAAAATCGATGCATAGTTCTCTCGTCCACCTTTTCATCGTTTAAATCTCTTTTTTAAAAGTTTCAACTCCCCACTAATCCCGCACCCCAGGAAAAAAAAAATGCCACAGGCTCAGGGCTCTGAACCTGCCAGACCCGCTACTGCAGTTATGGCAGAGGAAGTTTTAAGCCCTTCTGAGGTGAAACAGAGGCCAGACAGTGCCACCTCTGACTTCAAAGAGGGTTCAGAAGGAGAGAACTGGGACGGGAGGCCAGGAAACCCTCCAGATATAAATTGTCCCTGGTTGAGGTAGAGGACCTCTTGGGGGCAATTTACACAACCCTCGGTATTCAGACAGACAAAAAAACCCTAACACTCCATGATCAAATGTACAGGGGCTTGGGGGAACAAAAGAAAAAAGGCCCGGATTCACAAAGCACTTACGCCGACGTATCTCCAGATACGCAGCTTAAGTGCAAATATGCGCCATCGTATCTATGCGCCAGACTCAGAAACTAAGATACGCCTTAAAATAGGCTTCATTTGAATGACGTAACTTGCCTACGCCGGCGTAGAGTGTGCGCATATTTACGCTGGACGTATTTGGCGCTCCCATTGATTTTTTATTCACATATGCAAATGAGGGAGATACGCCAATTCACGAACGTCCGTCCGTCCGACGCAGTGCGCGTTAAGTCATATGTCCAGCGTAAAGTTATGCCCCATAAAGGAGGTGTAACTCAGCAGCATCCATGCAAAGGGCTGCACCAGGGAACACAAGCCAACGTATTTTACGTAGTTTACGTAGGACGTGAATATGACTAGGCGTAGGTTACGTTCATGCCGTAGGTAGTGATCCGGCGTATCTTAGGGAGTAGTTCCGACGTGATTCTGAGCATGCGCACTGGGATGCGTCCACGGAACGGCGCATGCACCGTTCATTATACGTCTCTGTCTGAGACTCAGCCCATCATTTGCATGGGGTCACGCCTCATTTGCATGGCCCACTTCCACATACGCCAGCTTACGCCTAGGAAACCCAGCGCAGATTTGGCAGCACTGGCTTTGTGAATCCAGTGCTTGCCTCTCTGCGCTGCGTCGGCGTAGCGCAAAGTATAAATGTGCGCCGCTGTATGTGAATCTGGGCCAAAGTCTTCCCAGTACATGAGGTATTGGTTGAAACCGTTAAGGAGTGACAGGATCCTGAAAGGAGGCCCTTTTTCTCTAGGTCTCTAAAGAGAAGCTTCCCATTTTTGGAGGATCCCACATCCATTTGGAATAAAAGACCCAAATTAGACGCCACCTTCTCCAGGTCTCCAGGCATACAGATCTGGCGTTTAAGGACATGGGAGTCTTGGCTGATGTCATGGACAAAAGAATAGACTTCCTCCTAAAAAAAAGACGTGGGACTCAACAAAAGGCAATCTAAAGCCAGAAATGGCCTTCACAGTTGTGACCCACAACTTAGAACATTGGCTCTCCCAGATTCAAGAGCATATTGAAGCAGGAACTGCCATGGAAATTATTCTATCTTCTTTTCCTACGATTCTGCGAGGTATCGTGTACATAGCAGATGCCTCGGGAGAATCGGTCCGCATGTCAGCCAGATCGTCGGCCCTGACCAACTCTGCCAGGAGAGCCCTCTGGCTGAAAACCTGCCCAGGCGACAGCGCCTCTAAGGTCAAGTTTTATGTGGGATACCTTTGACGGGAGACCTACTCTTTGGTCCATGTTTAGAGACGTATTAGACCGCGCGGCAGACAGAAAAAAGTCCTTCCCACTTAAAACGGAAAACCCCAGTACAGACAAAGAAGGGGGTTTCAGCCACAAAGACGTAGGGAGGCCCCCAAACCAAAAGGCCAGAAGAAGACCTGGGGCCAAAGAGGCAAGGACAAATGAGGGACAATTTTTTGCCCCCTCCTGAGCAGCCCCGTTAAAACCAATGACCCTCCAAGCACGATGGGTGGAAGACTGGGGGACTTCCTCCCACAGTGGGATGAAATTTCCCCTAACCAGTTCATCCTGGGAGTCATAAGAAGGGGTACCTCCTGGAGTTCACAAGACCTTCCCCACGAAGATTCCTTGTCACGCATCTACCCAGGTGCATGGCAAAGGCCGAGGCTCTGTTGGAGGCTCTAAGGGACCTAGAGGTCCAGAATGTAATTCACTGAGTTCCAAAGGTGGAGGAAGGAGAGGGTTTCTATTCACACATTTTTGTTGTAAAAAAAACCCTCAGGAAAATTCAGACCAATTACCTACAAGAGATTCTGCATGGAGTCAATCTTCACGGTTAGAGCCCTGTTACCCCACAATTGTTTTATGGTATCCCTGGACCTCAGGGACACATACCTATATGTCTCTATCGCAGAAACCTCTCAGAGGTTTCTCCGGCTAGCAGTAGACTTAGATGGAGTAACAGTACACCAACAGTTTCAAGCACTGCCATTCAGGCTATCCTACTCGCCCTTTATATTTAAAAAAGTCATGTCGGAGGCCCTTGCTATTCTGCGACTCCAGGGGGTGTCAATAATAGCATACTTGGATGACTTGCTCCTATTTGCAGCATCTCCAGAACAATTAGTCAAAAATCTCGAACCGACAGGCCTGGGGTGGCTGCTGAACTTCGAGAAATCCAGCCTGATTCCCTCACAATGTATCACGTACCTAGGTTACCTGCTGGACTCGACACTGTTGAGAGTTTTTCTCCCGACTGAGAAAATACTGAAGCTGGACAGAGCAGTAGCCTCTCTCCAGGGCAACCAACACGTCTCTATAAGGTCTCTAATGTCAACTTTCGGTCTGCTAACCTCTACCCTTTCAGCGGTTCAGTGGGCAGGTCTACACTTTCATCCCCTGCAGGCCTTTGTTCTAAAGGTGTGGGACCACAGTCAGGGCTAGACACATTAATACACGTTCCACATCAGGTAAAAAGATCACTCTGGTGGTGGAGAAAGGTAGCGAACCTGTCGCAAGGACGTCTGTGGCTCATCCCGGTTTCTCGGGTGGTAACCACATACGCAAGTGACTCGGGAGTACATCTAGGATCCCTTCTAGCACAGGGCACCTGGAGAGACCAGGAACTAAAAAGATTGTCCAATTGGAAGGAGCTTAAGGCAGTCGGGCTGGCCCTCAGGTTTTTCAAAAAGGAACTCCAGGGCCACCACATTCAGGTGAGGTCAGAAAACTTGTCTGTCGTAGCTTACATAAACAAGCAGGGTGGCACGGGAAGTGGAGACCTGTTGGTCCTAGCAACAATCATTCTGAATAACATTCACAGCAATCTTCCTGAGAGGGGAGAGAAACGTGGTTGTAGATTTTCTCAGTCAAAAACAGCTGAAAGAGGGCGAATGGGTCCTCAACCAGGAGGTCTTCAATCTAATATTCAAAAGATGGGGCCTCCGGAAGTGGACCTCTTTGCATCAAGGAACAACGCGAAAGCCCCCTGTTTTTTCTCCCTAAATGGAGGGGAGGGGGCACTAGGGGTGATCCAGAGCTGGTATTTCAAAACATGCTATGCCTTCCCGCCTCCAGTATTGCTGCCGGCAGTTTTGAGGAAGTTTTAAACAGAGAAATCTTCTCTGATTCTGGTGGCACCACATTGGCCCAAGAGGGCATGGTTCTCAATTCTCAAACAGCTAGCAGTAGAACCTCCCCTGTTGCTGCCACCCCAGGAAGATCTCCTCTCTCAAGGTCGAGTTCTCTGTCCTCAGGTACATTAATGGAAGCTATCGGCCTGGCTACTTAAGAGGGATTATTAAAATCTAAGGGATTTGCAAAGAAGTTGATCTTTACCCTCCTCAATAGCAGAAAGAAGGAAACGCACCAGATCTACAGAAAGGTCTGGCTCCGCTTTAATGAGTGGTGCATAGGAAGCTCCTTTTCGGTGCAGAGTCCCACAGCAGTTTTGGAATTCCTACAGTGTGGGGCAGATAAGGGTTTATCCATAGATACCCTCAAGAGTCAGATTTCAGCACTCATATGCACACAGTGCATATCTAGAAAAGCCTCTGGCCAACAACCCATGGGTAGTCAGATTCTTCAGGGCTCTAACAAGACAAATACCAGTTGGGGGTCCACCCTTTCCCAGCTGGGACCTATCCCTAGTCTTGCAGACCCTAACGGGAGCTCCCTTTGAACCTTTAGAAGAGTGTTTACTAAAGGAACTTACTTTAAAAACAGTATTTTTGGTAGCGGTGACTACTGCCAGGAGGGTCAGCAAGATAGAAGCCTTATCAGTTAGACCCCCTTTTTGTGTTATTTTCCCAGATCGAGTCGTTTTTAAGACCGTTTCGGCATTTCTACCTAAAGTGGCTTTGAGATTCCATAGAAACCAGGAGGTAGTCTTACCCATTTTCTTCCCAACCCCTCGGGAGAAAGGGAGTGGAGGTTTCATACTTTGGACGTCAGAAGAAGTATCCTGCAGTACCTAGAGCTGACAAAAGCATTAAGGAAGTCAGACTCTTTATTTATTTTGTTTTCAGGGGCCAGAAAGGGGTACAAAGCGTCTTGGCGCACTATTGCCAGATGGCTCAGAGTAACCATTACACGGGCCTATGCATTAGCAGGGACAGAGATACCTACGGGTATAAAAGCACACTCTACCAGAGCTATGGCAGCCTCTCAGGCAGAAACAGCTGGAGCAACACCAGAACTGATATGCAAGGCAACAACATGGTCCAGCTACTCCACTTTAGTGGACCTGGTGTCGGCAGGTGAGCAAGCCTTTGGGTGAAAGGTTTTGCAAGCTGTAGTCCCTCCCTAACTGGTAAGTGCTCATCTATCCTCTCATTTTTGCTGTCCTGAAAGACGAAAAGGGAAAATTAAAGTTACGCTAACCAGTAACGTCTTTTCCAGTAGTCTTTCAGGACAGCCCTAGTTACCCACCCAAAAGTTTGGGGGGTCTTATAAAAGATTATTAATGTGTTCTCGCGTCTCCCCAGGTGGCCGGAAGTGATCTTGGAAAAAACTGGTTCCATGCACAGTGTCTCCCCACATGAGGAAACACTAAAAACTGAGGTCCAGCAGGGGGAAGTGAGAATTTATGGGCTGGCGCAGTGTTTCCTAAGTACAAGGAGGATCTCTCATTGTGGCTGTCCTGAAAGACTACTGGAAAGACATTATCGATAAGCGTAACTTGATTTTTTTTTCTTTTTTTTTTCTGAGTTTACAACCTTTTTAAAGTGGTTGTAAACCCCCATTCATGAAATCTGACCTGGGCACATATATCTGTATTGCTTACTTATCTCTCTCTAAAACTCTCAGTGCCAGCATGATAACTTATGACAAGTTCTTTGACACACGAGATAAAAGCAGCTGGAAATTTGTGTCTGGGGGGGATTGCTTTAGAGATAGATAAGCAGAGAGTTTTCCTATTCAGACTGCAGCTCTGTAAGTTTCTTTGTTCTTCTGCCTATGTGAAGGCGGGGGGAGGTTCCTTTCCTCCAATCAGCTCTCACACAGTGTATGCCTAGACTCCACATCCACTGCTGAATGAGGAAGAAAGATTCGTAACACGATCTGCACTTTCTAAAGCATGTAGAACGGGAAAGACTGCAGATATACATGTACAACTTATGTAGGGAGATTTTTTTTCATCTTTGTGTATCATCTATTCCAGGGCTCAAAATTTCAAGTCCTGAGCTACTAGCCAGGCCTCAAGAGTTACTCGCCACCAGTTGCCCCACCTAATTCATACACTGCCCTGCGCCTAATTGCACCCGTAAAAACACGCCCTCGTAGATTATCTCATGGAATGACAATGTTTTATGCAGAATCAAGTTACAAAATTAAATATTACCAACAACAACTTTAACAAAATGGGACAGGGCACTGGGGGCAGACCAGAGGGACAGGGCACTGGGGGCAGACCAGAGGGACAGGGCACTGGGGGCAGACCAGAGGGACAGGGCACTGGGAGCAGACCAGAGGGACAGGGCACTGGGGGCAGACCAGAGGGACAGGGCACTAGAACTGGGTCTCTTCCCCATTCTCTTGCTGTCTCCTCTGCAACTCCCATCCATCCCCTCTCTCTCCCATTCATCTCATCATCAGGAGCCTGTGTGTGCGGCTCCAAGCTTGCATGTCCCCACTTCCCCCTTTTAATGAGGCTGGCAGAGAGGAGAGGAGCTGCAGCACAGCGGGAGGAAGTATAATCCAGCGCTGAGATCCACACAACTGCACAGCCATTGACACCATAGCACAGCGCACACTGACAGCGCACAGCACACATTGAGACCAGTCTGTTCACAGTGCTCAGGCTAAACTGTTGGACACTGACATAGAGCACAAGGAGAAGAAAACTGCACAAGCTAGAAGGCTGCCGCTCTCATGTCAGGGCAACTTTCAGTGAGCGCTGCACCGGAGTGGTAATTTTTGCAATCCTCCACCTCACTCATTACTTTCTGCTCTTCAGCTACATTGGTCGGGGCCCGGGGGAGGGGGGCAGGCTCAAAGAGGTCATACTGTTAGGTCCCATGGCTTAATGAGAATTGTAAGGAGAGCACCTGTGTACTGCTCTGCTTGTGCGCGGCTCACCAGACTACTTTTCCCGAGCATGCACCTTTCCTCTTCGGCCGCCAATCTCATCGGGTCTCTAAGTGTAGGCACAGATTGGAGGGAGATTGGTCATGCAGCCCTGTCATCACTCGCCCCCAGCTTAAATCCACTCGCCAAATGCTAGTAGGCGAGTGGAAATTTTGAGGGCTGATCTATTCACTTTACTGGGTATAAGAAAGGGTTTTCAACAGGCTTAGGGTTAATTTTGTATACATTATTTAGCAAGGTACTTTTGCAAAATTCATTTCTAACTGTAATTATTAGGGATGAGCTTTATGTTTGGGTTGAACATTGGCTGATCGCCCGTTCGCCGAATAGCGAACAATTTGGGGTGTTTGCGGCAAATTCAAAAGCCACGGAACACCCTTTAAAAATCTATGGGCTAAAACAAAAGTGCTAATTTTAAAGGTTAATATGCAAGTTATTGTCATAAAAAGTTTTTGGGGACCTGGGTTCTGCCCCAGGGGACATGTATCAATGCAAAAAAAGTTTTAAAAATGGCATATTCCTTTACATTTTGTACCTGGGGGTTGTCTATAGTATGCCTGTAAAGTAGCGCATGTTTGCCGTGCTTTGAAAAGTCCCTGCACAAAATGACATTTTTAAATGAAAAAAAGTAATTTAAAACTACTTGCGGCTATAATAAATTGCCGGGTCCCGGCAATACAGATAAGTCGAGGAAAAAGACCTAATTTCATGTACATCGATCGTAGGGTGATACTACGGATGCACCAGTGATAGGTGTGCCGCCGCCCGATATTGTAGAATTAAGCTGGAGACTAGTGAATTGGGCTTTAAAGACAAGTAGTATGAAAAACTAGAAAAGTTTTTATTATTATTGGTATAGAAATATCATAAAAACAGTTATAGATATAAAATCACAAATGAAATTAAATTAATAACTGGTTCCACACACGAGGTTCACATTCATTATATGATTCTAACATAAAAAGCTTAAATAAAAAGCATAATCATAAAGTAGGTTATATCACAAATGATCAGGTGGTTATCCAGAGGTACAGGAGGGCTTGCTCAACATGTTGCGCGCTTTGGGATTAGCGCTTCCTCAGGAGCATAGATATCTCATTAAAAAGTAACCTGCGTTGGAGGTAAGCAACGAACGGTCTCTTGTTGGCCTATTGTTGGTTGTAATTCACAGAGGAATGTTATTTCAACCAGTTAGGGGAGTAGTATCATGAAATGAAAAACAAAGTTGCAAGTTGCATAGGATGGTATGACAATAAGTTGCTGGTAAGCAACAGACAAAAAACCTATTCCAGGGATGTATTCACAAAATGAGCTATGCACAAGGTACACTTGGCCGGACATGAGTGAGCAGATGGGTAAATCTGCCTCAACGATCGCCAACCTGAATAGCCTCAATCCATATACATGGGAAGGATAACAGGTAATGGCATTAAAGTCCTTTGTGCTCCAATAGAGTGTGTAGCTTAGTGTATCCCTGGTTTTCAGGTGACGCCAGAATACAGATAAGTCATTTAAAAAAATGACATGCCCCCCCCAGTCCATTACCAGACCCTTTGGGTCTAGTATAAATATTAAGGGGAACCCCAAAGTAAAAAAAAATGTGTGGGAATCCCCCCAAATTTCATTACCAGGCCCTTCAGGTCTTTTATGGATATTAGGGGAACCCTGCGTCAAAAAAAAATGGTGTAGGGGGTCCTCTTCAAAATCCATACCAGACCCTTCAGGTCTGGTATGGATTTTAAGGGGAACCTCACGCCAAAATTAAAAAAAATGGCGTGGGTTCCCCCCAAAAATCCATACCAGACCCTTATCCGAGCCTGCAATCTGGCAGGCCGCAGAAAAAGAGTGGGGGATGAGAGAGCACCCCCCTCCTGAACCGTACCAGGCCACATGCCCTCAACATGGGGAGGATGTTCCCATGTTGATGGGAACAAGGGCCTCATCCCCACAACCCTTGTCCGGTGGTTGTGGGGATCTGCGGGCGGGGGGCTTATCGGAATCTGGAAGCCCCCTTTAGAAATGGGGACCACCAGATGCCGGCCCCCCCATGTGAATTGGTAACGTCGCGCTCACGACACAGTCCGAAACTCCGTGACCGCAGGACCCGATCGCCGTCGGTGTCCTGCGATCGGGTCACAGAAGCTGAAGAACGGGGAGAGGTGAGTGTAAACAAACCTTCCCCGTTCTTCTCTGTGGCAGTGTCAGTGATCGTCTGTTCCCTGTCATAGAGAACGACGATCAGTGACGTCACATGTACAGTCACACCCCCCTAAAGTAAGAAACCCACATGAGGTCACACTTAACCCATACAGCGCCCCCTAGTGGTTAACCCCATCACTGCCATTGTAATTTTTACAGTAATTAGTGCATTTTTATAGCACTTTTTGCTGTGAAAATGACAATGGTCCCAAAAATGTGTCAAAAATGTCCGATGTGTCCGCCATAATGTCGCAGCCATGAAAAAACACGCTGATTGCCGCCATTACTAGTAAAAAAAAAATATTAATAAAAATGCCATAAAACTATCCCCTATTTTGTAGACGCTATAACTTTTGCGCAAACCAATCAATGAACGCTTATTGCGATTTTTTATTTTTTTACCAAAAATATGTAGAAGAATACGTATCGGCCTAAACTGAGGGAAAAAAATTGATATTTTTTGGGGACATTTTTATTATAGCAAAAAGTTAAAAAAATATATATATTTTTTTAAATTGTCGCTCTATTTTTGTTTATAGAAAAAAAATAAAAACCGCATAGGTGATCAAATACCACCAAAAGAAAGCTCTATTTGTGGGAAAAAAAGGACGCCAATTTTGATTGGGAGCCACGTCGCACGACCACGCAATTGTCAGTTAAATCGATGCAGTGCCGGATCGCAAAAAGGGGCCAGGTCCTTAACCTGCATAATGGTCCGGGTCTTAACCGGTTAAATTACTTTTTTTCCTTTAGAATCGTCATTTTGTGCAAGTACTTTTCTAAGCACGGGAAACATGCGCTACTTTACAGGCATACTATAGACACCCCCAGGTACGATATTTAAAGGAATATTTAACATTTATTGTTTCACTTTAAGCATCATTAAAATCACTGTTCCTTAAAAAACTGCCATTTTTAAAACTTGTTTTTGCATTGATACATGTCCCCTGGGGCAGGACCCAGGTCCCCAAACACTTTTTATAACAGTAACTTGCATATTAACCTTTAAAGTTAGCACTTTTGATTTTTCATGTTTGTGTCCCATAGACTTTAATGGTGTTCGTGCGTTCGAACACATTTTTTGCATGTTCTGCTGTGAACCGAACTGAGGGGTGTTCGGCTCATCCCTAATAATTATTAGTTTACAAAATGTTTATTTTATTTTCACAGATAATTAAGTAGCCAAAATGACGAACACAGCCCATCTTCCCATCAATTAACCTTTATGAATTTTCTTCTTTAAAGAACAAAGATGGTTCCATAGATTTCAGGGAATATATCATTGGGATCGCCATCCTTTGCAACCCTGCAAATTCTGAAGAGACTATTCAAATGGCATTTAAGGTAATAACAGCATTATTTATTACCGTATATATTGCATTTTCCAAATTTTGACACAAAATGATCTGTTCACGTTAGTTCATCTCCTTTATGAGCTTATCTTGTTGCAGTCATATGTTAATTGGCATTACAATCTGGGGAAAATGTTCTTAATTTATTATTACATTTTTGGATTGAGGGAGTGAACCAGAGTACCCAAACGAGACCTATGGAAACATAGAAAAAACATCCAAACTCATGCAGATAGCATCCTTGGTAGGTTTCAAACATGTTGTACACCTCCTTAAAGCTGTGCCTTGTGCAATAGTTACAGTACACCTTTATTGCCACATAAAGTGGATTAAATCCATTCAAGCAAAAGTAACTCACACAAGGGACTGTTGTACAAAAGTGTAAAATGTTGTCAAAAATGTATTTGCTTTTAATTGATAAAGTGCAGAAAGTGTCATACACTTGTGTGTATTTTTGGTTAGCTAAATATAATTCTCTTCTTGGGCTACTGATTGTAGACAAAAAAACATGTATTCATAGAAAAATAGTGAGAATCATGGATTCAGACACCACACAGTACCACATACAGGGCCGGACTTATCATTGGGCTTGACTGGGCTCAAGCCCATGTGCCCCGCCCAATAGGGGGCCCCGGGAGGAGGAAGCAGGAAGAGCCATGCTGCTGCTGATGAAGAGGTAAGAAGTCCCCTTCACCCCCCGCTCAACAACTACAATCGGCGGCCCCCCCTTTAACAACTTTGATCAATCGGCGACCCCCCCTGCTCAACAACTCCGATCGGCGGCCCCCCCACCGCGCAGCAACTTTGGTCAGCTCTGATCGGTGGCCCCCCGCTCAACAACTCGGATCGGTGGCAGCCCCCCGCTCAACAACTTCGATCAGCTTCGATCTCGGTGGCAACCCCCCCGCTCAACAACTTCGACCCCTCCCCGCTTCTTGGCTCCAGGGGGCCCCTCAATCAACACTCAAGCCCAGGGGCCCCCACCACCCTAAGTCCTGCCCTGACCACATACCGTACCAAAAAATGCATAGTGAAACAGGAGGGGTGGGGGCAAGGCAGTAGTTGCTGAAGCTAGCCCTTTAGCATTCCAACCCAGGGAATTAATGGATTATCTCTGTACTGATGAAAACAATATGCAATGTAATATAAAAAAGTTTATTGTAGATAAAAAAACAAATATACATTTAACATTTAAATTTGACATTTAAAAAAAGGAAAAGACAGATACTCAGGGTTCCCCCAAGAGATGTCTGTAATTTTCAATTGATAGATTGGTCAGGGTCTCTACTAGTTTCGCGGTAAACCGCTTCCTCAGGAGAGCCAATCTATGGAACAAATAAAGTAAAAAAATACAGAAAAAATACAAGAACAAGATATGGTTCAAAAGACGTACAGCATATAATACATAAGTAGAAAGAGTAGCTTACCCAATGAATAAAAGGTCATGCGCGAACCCAGGCCGCCCAACTAAGTTCCCCCCGCAGCAGACAAGGGGGATTGTGCGTAGATCTCTATGATAAAATTAATGGAAAACCAGATACAACATACATGGCAAGGAGTGGGGCAAGGGGCAGTAGGAACGGAAGAAATAGAAAAGTGGGAGGGAAACGGAGAAAAGGGGGCGGGAGGGGAGAAAGAAAGGTGTGGGTGGGGAGAAGGGGAGGGGAAGGGGAACAAGGGGGAGGGGGAGGAAAAGAGGGAAAAGGAAGAAGGGGGGGAACAAGGGGAAAGGGGTGAACACTATGGGATGGGAAGGAGGGAAAGGGGGGAAGAAAGGGGGGTGGCAAGGGAGGGCTGGGGGGGGAGAAAAACATGAGGAGGGAGACCAGAAAAAGAGGAGGTGGGAGAGGGGGAAGGAGGGGAAAGGAGAGGGGGGAGAGAGGGGAGGGGAAATGAGGAGGAAAAGTAAAAAGGGAGGGGGAAGGGGGGATGAGAAAAAGTAAAGAGAGGAAAGGGGAAAAGGGAAGGGGAGGAGAAGGGGATACCTGACCCTAACTGGTGAAATCATTAAACAGGGGTCATTCTGCCCCCACTATACCAGGAGCTTCTTGTCCTCCGGGTCATCTCCTGATGCAATCACCATGGTAAGTTATAACCTTATTCAACCCCTGTCCAATGCTTCCACCAGTTAGGGTTGGGCATCCCCTTCTTCTCCCCTTCCCTTTTCCCCTTTCCCCTCCATACTTTCTCTCATTCCTCTCCCCTTTTCCCCCCCTTCCCCCTCCCTTTTTACTTTCCCTCCCCCTTTCCCCTTCCCTCTCTCCCCCTCTCCTTTCCCCTCCTTCCCCCTCTCCCACCCCCTCCTTTTCTCTCCTTTTCTGGTCTCCCTCCTCGTGTTTTTCTCCACCCCTACCCCTCCCTTGCCACATTCCTTTTTTTCCCTCCTTCCCATCCCATAGTGTTTACCCCTTTCGCCTTGTTTCCCCCCCTTCTTCCTTCTTCCTTTTCCCTCCTTTCCTCCCCCTCCCCCTTGTTTCCCCTTTCCCCTTCTCCCCATCCACACCTTTCTTCCCCCCCTTTTCCCTGTTCCTCCACTTTCCTATCCCTTCCTTTCATACTGCCCCTTGCCCCAAACCTTGCCAATTGCACTCTACAGAATGCAAAGTCAGCAAATCAAATATAGAAACAAAGAGCAATTGGCTGCCCCAAATGTCAGCTGTTGCCCAATCTTAGTGATGTTGCAGAAACCATTAAAATGTTACTAAACCCACAACAATAAAACAAGTTGGTATATGCAGGAAAGCATGCTTGTTGTACTCACTGTGAAACCTAAGGAGTTAATCCTCTGTATTGTGTAAAAAAGGCTGTTTGTTGTCTTCTCTGATCTTCCTCTTTTTTTACTGCCTTCAATCCATCTGCTGATAGCACAGGAGGTACCCTGCACATGCTCTCTTTGGTGTGTATTACTGTATTTATTTATTTATTTGGGGGGGTGCATGTGATCAGCACAGGGCCAATCAGCACTGTCCAGAGGGACAGGGGTCATGCAGCCTCATAGGACAGTCAGAAGAAAATGAAAACTCCTCCTACAAGCTTTACCAGTGCTTAACTGCACACTGATAGATGTTACAAGACTGCTATATACTGTTGATTAGGGATGAGCCGAACACCCCCCAGTTCGTTCGCATCAGAACATGCGAACAGGCAATAAATTTGTTCGAACATCCGAACACCGTTAAAGTCAATGGAACTCGAACATGAAAAATCTAAAGTGCTAATTTTAAAGGCTTATATGCAAGTTATTGTCATAAAAAGTGTTTGGGGACTCGGGTCCTTGCTCCAAGGGACATGTATCAATGCAAAAAAAAGTTTCAAAAACTACAGTTTTTTTAGGAGCAGTGATTTTAATAATGCTTAAAGTGAAACAATAATAGTAAAATACTATTTAAAATTTCGTACCTAGGGGGTGTGTATAGTATGCCTATAAAGATGCACTTGTTTCCTGTGCTTAGAACTGTCCCTGCACAAAGTGTCATTTCTGAAGGAAAAAAAGTCATTTAAAAGCACTCGCGGCTATAATGAATTGTCGGCTCCTGGCAATACAGAGAAAAGTCATTGAAAGTCATTGATAAAAAAAATAATAATGTGTGGGGGTCCCCCCAAATTCAATTACCAGGCCCTTCAGGTCTGGTATGGATATTAAGGGGAACCCTGCATCAAATAAAAAACAAATGACGTGGGATTCCCCCTAAATATCAATACCAGACCCTTCAGGTCTGGTAGGGATTTTAAGGGAACTCCACCCCAAATAAAAAAAAATGGCGTGCAGTTCCCCCTAAAAATACATACCAGACCCTTTATCCGAGCACGCAACCTGGCAGGCCACAGGAAAAGAGGGGGGGACGAGAGAGCGCCCCCCCCTCCTGAACCCTACCAGGCCACATGCCCTCAACATGGGGAGGATGCTTTGAAGGTCTGTGACCCCTCAAAGCACCATGTTCCCATGTTGATGGGGACAAGGGCCTCATCCCCACAACCCTTTCCTGGTGGTTGTGGGGGTCTGCGGGCGGGGGGCTTATCGGAATCTGGAAGAACCCTTTAACAAAGGGGGCCCCACTATGTAAATTGGTAAGGGGTACCCCTACCATTTCACAAAGAAAGTGTAAAAACTGACATGTGTGATTCCGTTCATAACGAATGAATTTTTGTACGAATTTGTTAGTATTCGTACATTCGGATCAATTCGAACATCCGAATAGCTGAAAGTACTAAAATACGAAAATTACGGAATTATAAACAAGCAAAATAACGAACAAGCGAAAATAGAAACGTACGATTGGACAAACTTACTAAAATACGAAACACTGAAACAGCAAAATAACGAAAATGACATCTATAACGAACGATTTGCATTCCGTATTTTAAATCTGTTCGTAATTTTGTATATTTGTATTTTCATTCGTATGTTCGTATTTTCATTTGTGTGTTTTGTAAATCCGTTTTCTTTGTCTGTTTGTAAATTTGTGTACTCAAATCGTTCTTTCGAATGGGCACTGGGCAGTGTAGTTAGTGAGTGATGTATCATACTTAATATCTTAGCCAATCAGCTTATCTCTTTTGTGCTGAGTCACATTGGACAGTGTAAAGCCTTGTACACACACGATCGGACTTCAAACAAACTTTTCCGTGGATTTTTGTCCGAAGGGAGTTGGCCAGACTTTTGTTGCCGAAAAGTTTGTCTGTTTGCAGAGCAAACTTTTGTCCGATGAAAACCGAAAAAGTTTGTCCGATGGAGCGTACACACGGTTGGATTTTTTGGAAAACTTGCTAATTTTGAAGTTTGCTGGCAAAAAGTCTGACCGTGTGTACGGGGCTTAAGAGAAAGTCTATCTTAATATGGATTAGCCATACGAAAATAAATTAGACAGAATTATGAATCATTCAGTATCAACGAAAATAAAACTGTTACGAAAATACAAACGGGTCCGAATAGGAAAACTTGCGTCTTATGAAATTCCGAATCTTTACGAATCTACGAAACGAAACAAAAAAAAATATTTTTTTGTTGTGTACATGTCTAGTAAAAACACACAGACACCGTTGGGATAAGACCTTTATTAAAAAAATAAATAAATAGAAAAAAGATTCCAGTGGTGGTAATCAACTCTCCACTCTAACGCTGTCGGTATCCTGCGATGGATGCTCTCCTCTCCGGGGTCCATCGATGGATGATCTCCTCTCCATCCAGGTCCAGGCTTCAGCAATGAGATGTCCAGCGCAGCGCATCCTGTCTCCACCGGAGACACCCCGGGAATATTGTCGCTGCAGCCTGACAGGTCTTATGTAGCTGAGGACGGAGCCACCCATTACGTGACCCCGCCCCCCTCTGACGCAAGGGGAAATCCAGGCTTTCCCAGTGATGTGACGGGCGACCCCGCCCCCATCTGATGTAACGCAGGTTTCCCGTTGCATCAGAGGGGGGTGGGTCACCCATCACATCACTGTGTAAGCCTGGGTTTCCCCTTGTGTCAGAGGGGGACGGGGTCACGTGATGGGTGGCCCCGTCCTCAGCTACATAAGACCTGTCAGGCTGCAGCGACGATATTCCCGGGGTGTCTCCGGTGGAGACAGGATGTGCTGCGCTGGACATCTCATCGCTGGAGTCTGGACCTGGATGGAGAGTAGATCATCCATCGCTGGACCCCGGAGAGGAGAGCATCCATCGCAGGATGCCCACGACTTTGGAGTGGAGATCGAGAGTGGATTACCACCGCTGGAATCTTTTTTTTTTTGTATTTTTTTTTTAATAAAGGAATTTTTTACACTTTCTTTGTGAAATTACCCATTACCAATTCACATAGGTGGGGCCGGGATCTGGGGGTCCCCTTTGTTAAAGGAGTCTTCCAGATTCCGATAAGCCCCCCGCCCACAGACCCCACAACCACTGGGCAAGGGTTGTGGGGATGAGGCCCTTGTCCCCATCAACATGGGGACATGGTGCTTTGAGGGACCCCCAAAGCATCCTCCCCATGTTGAGGGCATGTGGCCTGGTAAGGTTCAGGAGGGGGGTGCTCTCTCGCCCCCCCCTCTTTTCCTGCAGCCTGCCAGGTTCCGTGCTCGTATAAAGGGTCTGGTATAGAGTTCCCCTTAAAATCCATATATATGGATATTTGGGATGAACCCCACGTCATTTTTTTTTATTTTGAAGTAGGGTTCCCCTTAATATCCATACCAGACCTGAAGGGCCTGGTAATTGACTTTGGGGGGACCCCCACGCATTTATTTATTTATTTTTATGAATAACTTTCAATTACTTTTCTATGTATTGCTGGGAGCTGACAATTCATTATAGCCACGAGTACTTTTAAATGACTTTTCTCTTATCGTCCATGGACAGACACAGCTGGTTATGTTCCTGTTCACAGGAGAGGACTAGGCAGAAACATGTTAGATAATAAAAATACATGTTACTTTAACAGAGTTGAACAGCCCCACCTAGGGGGCGGTCCCTCCAGGCATAACCCTCCTCCCTGCAGCATGCAGCCTCAGTTTCTTTCTGCCTAGCAAAGGAGAAGGACGTATGGCTCCCTTTGGGCCCAGCGCCCTGAGGAAATTTTAATTTTAATTTTATTTTATTTTATTTTCTTCTGAAGAATGTTCTATCAACTGTCGGCTGAGAGACAGGCTGGATATTATAGATCCTTGTAGTCTCCTCAGTCCAGCCAGCGAGACCTTTGCAAAGAGGCTGGGTCTGCCACGACATACCCCATGGCTCCTGGGGTGGCCGGTGGACTTTGGCGCCAGGGTCCACATATGACTGGGCTGTGGTGTTGTCTCACTCACAGCGGACCGGGCCGACAGCTACTCCTACGCGGTGTAGGTCTGTCAGGAATGCGTCAGTGGGTCCTCGCATGGACGGGTAAGTACAGTCCTTCCTGCTTCTGCGGGTCGGTGCGGCTGGGGTTCGGGGGTTCTCCTGTCCTCCCTTTCCTGCTCTCTGTCATTTTTTCCCCTCTGCTGTTCATTGCTGCCGGGTGGACCTGTGGGGGGGGGGCTAATTTTCCCACCAGGGGACTCTTGGGTGTCTGGGGCTGTGTTTTCCCTATGGGGGTGTATTGGCTTCAGAAAGGCCTCATTAGGCCTTCTCATCCTTGTCGTGGCGTTTTGCTGCCATTTTTGTGGTGCTGATGTAGTGTCACATTCCCTATCACAGAATGCTCCAGAAGTGACGCTTTGTCGCCGCAATCTTGCTACACCCCACACTCCTGCACAGTAATGATAGAGTGAGAAGGGGACAAGCGGAAATCTTGTTTCACCCACCAGAGTTTTAGATTTCACAGTTATTTTAACACTAAACGGAGCTTATATGCTTAAATACAGTATTTGGAAATCCGACGGACTGTTTAAATGTTACATTTTAAAAGCAGCAGCAAACCTGCTGACCTTACATGGTTTCTAATGTGACAGAACACCTCTGATTTTCACATTTAACATGTAAACAGTCAGTCGGATTTACAAATACTGTATTTAAACATATAAGCTCCGTTTTGTGTCAAAAATAACTGTGAAATCTAAAACTCCGGTGGGTGTAACAAGATGTCCGCTTGCCCCCTTCACACTCTATCATTACTGTGCAATGGTGTGGGGTCTAGCAATATGGCGGCGATGGAACGTCACTTCCGGAGCAATCTGTGATAGGGAGCGGAATGTGACACTAAACCGGCGCCATGTTTTTGTAGCCTGCTGCTACCATTGTAAATCTCAATTGCCGGACATTTTGTTGTGGTCGCGCTATTGGCGCAGTTTACTATTGCGGTCGGCCATTTTACTGTGGCCGTTCCCTGCTCTATCTGAGGTGTCCGGCGGCCATTTTGGAGGGTGTTTTGGCCTTTAGTGCTGGGCTTAAACAGCGCGCAGCACGGATCTCCTCATGTTTTTTTTTATTTACCTCACAGCATTTCTCTCCCCCCCCCCCCCCACACACACACGCTGTGTTCTGAGGGTAGGCAGCGGCGATGTACGGTCTGCTCTGGTGATTGGTGTCCCCTGGGTAACCCCCGGTCAGCGCAGCAAGGATGGTATAGGATTTGTTCATGTCTGAAATGTGTCCCTGAGAGCTGTTTTTAATGGAGTCAGTGTCATCCTCCCCAAGGCATGCCAAATGTGGCAGCTGGGGTTCCAGCAGTTAATGGACACTTTGTTAGAGCAGCGTGCGGGTGTTAAAGGGGGGGGGGTTGAAATCTGCCCTTTCCCCCCACCATCCCCTGGGGGCTGCTCTGCCTCAGACCGGGACCTGGCTGTCACGTCCCTGGTTCTGTGTGGTCTGTGTAAGTGGACCAGGACCTTTCTTGTGAGGAAAACTCCTCACTGGGGTCAGTGACAGGGCACTTGTCAGTGCGCTGCTGCAAGGAACTTGCTTATGCTGTATTGTGCAGCAGAGGTATCCTCTGAGGGCTCGGTCTTTTTTGTGAATGCAATCCAGACCGCTCTGTAAAGGTTTTTTCTTATATATCCTTTTCTTTTGACTAGTTCATTGATAAAGCATGGGAAAGGCTGCAGAAGTCCTTGTAGTTCCTTAGCGCCTGGCGGTTTGGTACCCCTTTGAGGAGAGTTTAAAAAAATATATATATACACTTCTCCTCAGGTAGTGGCCTCCAGTGCCCGGTTAAAAAGGGGTGACCCTGTCTTCAAGAACCATTCTGATAGGAGGTCCAAGGCACTGACCCGCTCCATGTTTACCATGCTGGGGTCTGCATCACGGCCTATTGTGGCCGCAACCTTGGTGTCTCAGACACTCACTGAATGGGCAAGGTTTTGCACCAGACTATGGAGGAGCACCAGCTCCCTCCCAAATTTGTTAGACTGGCCAACCAGTTGGTCCAGGACCTTGTATATGTCTGTGATGCTACACTGGATGCAGCATCCTTGATATCCAGAGCCTCTGTTTCGGCAGTGGTTTCGCGCCGTCTGATTTGGCTAAAATGCTGGTCTGCTGGCCAAGCATCCAAAAAAGCCCTGGCTGATTTACCCTTCACGGGTAGGAGGTTTTGGTACCTCGTTGGATGACATTATCACTAATGTCACTGGGGGTAAGAGCACTCTCCTCATTAAGTCCACTAGGGGGAAGGAACCCCGCTGTGTACCGGGTCCTTCATTCCCCGCTCATAAGTGGTATTTTTCATCAGTTAGGGCCCGCGGGTAAACCCTCCCAAGCCGACAAAGGCTCAGCTAGGGGATGGGATCGTCCCTGGGTGCGTAGGCCGAACACGCCGGCACCCAAACCCGCCAATTTATGTTGCCTTCCCCTGCCCGTCTCATGGGGGGGGGGGAAACTTTTGTCAGGACCTGGGCTTGAACCTGGGACCTCTTTGGTGTCTGGCATTAACTCTTCCCATTGAGCTATCTGGGATGCTGGACAGTTCCCTGTCTCATCTGCTGGATAAACCTATCTGATCCATTAGACTACTCTGCTTGGTGTCTTGATTGCCTTGAACCCCTTGCTCCTCCCATGAACTTCCTATAAAAGCCTTGTCTCAGCACTTCCTCTTTGCCAGGTTATTGTGCTTTACCTGCCAGTGCCTTGCTGTTGTCTTTACTGCTGTCTGATCCAAACCTGCAACCACCCGTGTTTGACCCTCGGCCTGTTCCTGGACTACTCTACTGCCTGATCCCAATTTGAAACCACCTGTGTTTGACCCTTGGCCTGTTCTTTGACTACTCTACTGCTTTATCCCAACCTGCAGCCACTCGTGATTGATCCCTTGGCTTGTTTACTGACCACGCTGCTGTTTCATCCTTGTCTGTTTATCCACTATTGCAGTGGTCATCAACCCTGCCCTACAGGGCCCACTAACAGGTCAGGTTTTATGTATTACCATGGGGAGATGCAGTCTAGAATACTGCAATCACTGAGCAGAAAATTATATCACCTGTAATGTATTTCAGTTATCTTGCAAACCTGGCCTGTTAGTGGGCCCTGTAGGGCAGGGTTGATGACCACTGCACTATTGGACCATGGCTTGCTCACACCCTGGTGGGGCAAACTTGAGGACCGTGACCTGGTATTAGCTTGCAGCTAAATCCATCTCCACCATCAGGAGCTCTGGGAAAAACCAGCTAGTACTTAGACTCCACACCTCAGGTGAGCCTGTGTCATCTGCCAGAAATGACTGCCTGTATACCTGTCCTGCCACTGCTATAGCAATGGATCTTCAAGCCCGACGCCTGATCGTGACAACTTTGTATATATATATATATATATATATATATGTAGTTCCGCATGGAATCCATTCGTTCGGTGGTAGCTGCGCTCCATCCGGGGGACTTTCTGGCGTCCTTGGACATCAAGGTTGCATACTTGCATGTCCCAATTTGCGCAAGTCACCAGAGGTTTCTGCGCTTCACGATAGGGGAGGACCACTATCAGTTTTGTGGCCCCTCTTTGTGATATAGCGTCGGCACCAAGAGTTTTCACCAAGGTGGTTGCACTTATCCTAGCTTTACTGGGATAGCGAGGCTTTGCCATTGTGGGCTACTTAGATGACTTTCTTCTGAGAGCAGCATCTGGCTCAGAATTAGAGAAGGATGTGTCTATAGCCAGTCAGACCCTCCTAGAATTCGGGTGGGTGTTAAACATTTAGAAGTCAGACCGGGTTCAGACTCAGCGTTTGGAGTACCTAGGTTGATCCTGGACCCCTTGGTGGCGAAGGTCTTTCTTCCCCTGGAGAAATTGCAGACTCTTCAGTCTGCAGTAAAAGTGTTGACATCACACAATCGGTCATCTCTCCGTTTTTGCGTGCAAGTCCTGGGCCTTGTGTTTTGCAGAAGGAGATACTGTTCAAGCGGTACAAATCTCATTTGTCTCTGGATTGTCAGATTCAGGTAAGCCACCTAGTCAGAGTCTCTCTGAATTGGTGGCTGAGATTCCTGACTCTTCGGTCTGGGGAGTCGTTTCTTCCCTTCCAGTGGACGGTGATTACGATGGACGCCAGCCTCATGGGTTGAGGGGGGCGTCTGGGGGGTCTAGTCGGCCCAGGGTCTCTGGACTCTTGTGGAATCCTGTCTACCGATCGATTTCCTAGAATTCCATTTGATCTGGCTAAGCCTCTCCTCATGGTCGAGGAGGTTGCAAGGTCGCCCGATCTGGATTCAGCCTGACAGCGCCATATCCATGGCTTAGGTCTACCATCAGGTAAACTGGCAGGCGGACTTCCTGAGTCGCCAGATGCTGGACCAGGGCGACTGATCTTTGCACTCAGGGATGTTTCACCTCCCTTGCAGGAGGTGAGGCTCACAAGGCATGGATCTCCTGGCCACTTGTCTCAACCACAAGGTGTCAAAGTTCGTGGCTAAGGTCTAGTATTCCTGTTAAGATGCGTCAGACACGTTGGTGGACCTGTGGGGTCAGTATTGGCTACTTTATGCTTTTCCTCCATTGTAGTTGCTTCTTCGCCTGCTCCACAGAGTGGAGGCAGATGGAATATCAATGATCCTAATCGCTCCAGATTGGCCTTGGCGTCCTTGGTACGCCGCTCTGGGGTGCCTGGGGGCGGATGTACCCTGGCAGTTGCCAAAGGGGGAGGTCCTTTCTGTCTCAAGGACCCATACTTCATTCTGTTGTACAGTCGCTGGTTTGCACGGCATGGCTATTGGAAGCCAGGTTTTAGGAAGACCGGGGTCTGTCTGACTTGGTCATCTCAACCATGCTGAGGGCACGGTAGTCTTCTTCCAGAAAGATCTACCATCGTACCTGGAAGGCCTACATCTTTTTGTGCGAAATGATGGGGTGACGTCCACGCATGTACTCGGTGTCCAGGGTCCTGCTGTTTTTCCAGCTTGGAGTGGATCTGTAAACTGTCTTAAGCAGGGCCGTCTTTAATATGGTTTGGGCCCTGGGCAAACATTTTTTTTGGGCCCCCCTCCAGCTTCTTTTGGGCCTGGCTGGTTCACATGTATGTGTTTTGGCGGCCCTTATTTGTGTAGGCATAGCAGCCCATTGATTTGAATGGGCTGCCATGCCTTTGTTTCTTGCATAAAAAAAGGTGCATTCAGCATTTTAAACATACAGTTGCCTTGAAATCCATTCTGCTTTTGCACCATGCTACTTACCTGCAGTTCTTGCACACCCAAACGCACTGTGTTTTTAAAAGCGTGACCTAAACGTCTAAAAATGCAGCAAGTTTGACAGTGCGGAAACTGCAGATAAGTCATAGCAGACAGCAGAATGGACAGACAGTGGTGTATTTCAGTGCTTGATGGACATAGGTGTGCCGTGTGCGCAGCCTATTACATGAGGCATGTGCTTTTCTTTGCAGGAAACGCAGGCATGGTGGCCCATTCAAATGAATGGGCTGCTGTGCCTGCTCAAATGTGGGCCGCCAAAATACATACATGTGAACCAGCCAGGCCCAAAATAAGCACATCAAGCAGTTAAATACAGACAGTAATGCCATGTGCTCTGAGGCCTTACTCAGCCTGGACTGCAGGTCTGGTCTGTGATTTAAAGAGTTCCTCTATTTTACACATGGCATGGCATGGGGTCCCATGGTGCTAAAGCAGAATGGACAGACGGTGCTGTGACCCCATGCCATGCCATGTGTAAAATAAAGGAACTTTTTAAAACACTGACCAGACCTGCAGTGAATCATCAAATATTATAAAGACTTTGGGCACACTCTACAGAAAACTTCTATTTACAATATAGATTAGCAAACAGTGACATACCTTGAGGAGCAGGACATGAAGAAGTCAGCCTCGGGAAGAGCAAACTGGGGATGTTATAAAATCACATTCTAATTCACTTTTATATACAAGCAGCACCCAATGGCAGGAAGGGAGAAGTGCACGTCTAAAGGGAATCCAGGGGTGCTGTACATTTTAAAACACTGGGAAGGGAAGCAGTACTGTCACTGGCTGCGTGCCGCTGATGATTTTCAGCCTGATTTGTGGGCAGCACAGGGGCTTAAGGGGCGGCAGGGCAAGCCCTTTACACAGCTTCAGGCATGGGCCCCCTGGAGCAGAGAAGCGGGGGGGTGCTGCCACCTGAAATTGAGAAGCGGGGGGAGGGCTGCCGCGAATTTAGAAGCGGGGGGCCCTTTACAAAAAAAGAAGAAATAAAGAAAAATATATATAAAAAAAAGCGGTGTAGCCATCCGGGGCCCTGGGGACCTCTGGGCCCCTTAAAAAAAGAAATACAAAATATATATAAAAAATATATATATATTTTTTTTAAAAAGGGGGTTGCCATCTGGGGCCCTGGGGACCTCTGGGCCCTTTAATAATTTTTTTTTATAAAAATAAATTACAAAAAAAAAGGGGGGTTGCCATCCGGGACCTCTGGGCCCTTTAATAAAAAATAAAATTAAAAAAATATATCTAAAAAATAAACATTTATAAAAAAAAGGGGGGTTGCCATCCAGGGCCCTGGGGACCTCTGGGCCCTTTAATAAAAAAAAATACAAACAATATATAAACAAAAATAAAAAAATAAACATTTATAAAAAAATAAATAAAAAGAAAAAAAAGAAATAAAATAATATAATTTTTTTTTTTATAAAAAAAGGGGGGTTGCCATCTGGGGCCCTGGGGACCTCTGGGTCCTTTAATAATAATAACATTTATATATTATATTATATTATATATATATGTGTGTGTGTGTGTATATATATATATATATATATATATATATATATATATATATATATATATATGTATATACACACACACATATATATATATATATATATATATATATATATATATATATATATATATATATATATATATATATATATATATATATATTATATAAAAAAAGTATTTTTTTATAAAAAAAAGGGGGGTTGTCATCCGGGGCTCTGGGGAACTACGGGCCCCTGGGGACCTCCAGACCTCTAAAAAAAAAATGTGGCCCTTTAATAAAAAATAAAATAAAAATATATTAAAAAAACATATATTTTTTATTTAAAAATAAATAAAAAAAGGGGGTTGCCCTGGGGGTCTCCGGGCTCCTAAAAATATTTTTATTTTTTTCAAAGGGGGTTGCTTTGGGCCCCCAACAGTGACAGGGCCCTGGGCAGCTGCCCCTGTTTGTCCTATGGTAAAGACGGCCCTGGTCTTAAGCACCATTAGAGAGCAGATTTCAGCCTTGGCTGTGCTTTTTTTAGTGGCCTTTTGCGGCCCATTCTCGGGTGGGTACCTTTTGTGCAGGGGGTTTGTCATATACTTCCCCCTCTTTTTTTTTAAATCAAAAATAAGTTTATTGTATCAATACAAACATATATATATACACAGGCAGATCAATAGAAAGTGCATCAGAATAGTAAAGGGAGTATCCAAATGTACTCCCACAGTGGCAAACATCCAAATCTTTAAGTAATGCCAAGACAAATATTAAATGAACGAATCAATATCTACACTCCAGACTTATAGAAGGATGGGTATGATAGTATAACTTACTTCATCACACAAGGCATTACCACTTTAGTTCAGTCTGACTGTGTATTTCAATAGTAACTCTTTAACTCCGGATGTAGAAAGATAAAACCAAATAGGGATAGAAAGAGAAAAAAAAAAAAGAAAAAAAAAAAGGGGGGGGAAAGAAAGAAAGAAAAAGAAAAGAGAAAAAAGAAGGAGAGGATCTTTATCTCTAGGACTGTGGTCCTCAACATGTTTCCATCCTCCACCTAGTGTAGCAAAGGGTAGTGTGGTATTCTCACTCCTCATACCCCACTGTTAATACAATTACACTATTCAATATTGATTTATCGTCGTTTGTTTTGAGTGATCATCCCTGTAGTAATCTGTCCCTCACTAGCTGAAGAGGTCCCAATCCTGGGACATCTAACCAGGGCTGCCATAATGAATAAAACTTCTTCGAAGCACCCCTGTGTTGGTATGTTAGTTTTTCACGAATCAGTAAGTTATTGGCCTGTTTCACCCATAATGTGCCCGTTGGTACCCTAGGCGTAATCCACATCTTCGCAATCTCCTTGCGAGCTAGGTAGAGCAACCGTAGCACCGCCGTGTGACCGTTTGGTGACAGATCAGGTAACTCCAACGCGCCAAGGAGGCAGACCACTGGGTCAGTAATTACTGGTATCTGAAATACCTGGGCTATGGTATCAAGGACATATTTCCAGTACCTAAAGAGTTTCGGGCATTTCCAGAACATGTGCAAGAGATCCCCAGTATGCGCATTGCATTTTGGACATAAAGGTGTCTCTCTAAAACCCCATTTATGTAGCCTAGCCGGGGTTCTGTATACCCTATGTAGCAAATATAAGTGAGAGAGCCTCTGTGACGCCGATACAGACACTAGTGGGGCGGACGTCAGACACAGTTCCCATGTTTCACCGTCTACAGGCCCCAAATCTCGTTCCCACCCTCGTCTGCAGGGGAGCTTACTTGCATCATGTGTAGATTGGATTAGTCTTGCATAGACTCTAGATATCATGCCCGCCCGGTCATCCGCAATGAGCACATCTCTCATCAGAGGGTGTACCACTACAGCTGGTCGAGTAAGTCTGCTTTCGCATTGTACAGCGTGTCTCAGTTGCAGGTATTGGTAAAATTGGGAGTTACATAAACCATATTCCCCTTTTAGAGTCGCAAAGGATTTAAGTGTAGTTCCAGAGAACAGCTGGGCGATATAATGTATGCCCAACCCTTCCCACGAACCAAATCCCTTCAACTTAAGAAGTTCACAATAATGTCTATTCCTCCATATTGGGGTGAACTGGCACATTGTCTTGATCTTAAAAATGGACCTTACATAGTCCCATAACTTGGTTAATAGGCTAATTGTGGGCAATGCAGTAGGGAATTGAGTAAGGCCTGCCTCTAGATACACCAGCGCCGGAAGGGTTGAGTCCACTGGTACTATCAGTGATCTTATCGGGTCAGATTCATCTGCTATTCCCCAGTTAGCAAGTTGCTGGAGCTGCGACGCTACAGGGAGTGCAGAATTATTAGGCAAGTTGTATTTTTAAGGATTAATTTTATTATTGAACAACAACTATGTTCTCAATGAACCCAAAAAACTCATTAATATCAAAGCTGAATATTTTTGGAAGTAGTTTTTAGTTTGTTTTTAGTGTTAGCTATTTTAGGGGGATATCTGTGTGTGCAGGTGACTATTACTGTGCATAATTATTAGGCAACTTAACAAAAAACAAATATATACCCATTTCAATTATTTATTTTTACCAGTGAAACCAATATAACATCTCAACATTCACAAATATACATTTCTGACATTCAAAAACAAAACAAAAACAAATCAGTGACCAATATAGCCACCTTTCTTTGCAAGGACACTCAAAAGCCTGCCATCCATGGATTCTGTCAGTGTTTTGATCTGTTCACCATCAACATTGCGTGCAGCAGCAACCACAGCCTCCCAGACACTGTTCAGAGAGATGTACTGTTTTCCCTCCTTGTAAATCTCACATTTGATGATGGACCACAGGTTCTCAATGGGGTTCAGATCAAGTGAACAAGGAGGCCATGTCATTCGTTTTTCTTCTTTTATACCCTTTCTTGCCAGCCACGCTGTGGAGTACTTGGACGCGTGTGATGGAGCATTGTCCTGCATGAAAATCATGTTTTTCTTGAAGGATGCAGACTTCTTCCTGTACCACTGCTTGAAGAAGGTGTCTTCCAGAAACTAGCAGTAGGACTGGGAGTTGAGCTTGACTCCATCCTCAACCCGAAAAGGCCCCACAAGCTCATCTTTGATGATACCAGCCCAAACCAGTACTCCACCTCCACCTTGCTGGCGTCTGAGTCGAACTGGAGCTCTCTGCCCTTTACCAATCCAGCCACGGGCCCATCCATCTGGCCCATCAAGACTCACTCTCATTTCAGCAGTCCATAAAACCTTAGAAAAATCAGTCTTGAGATATTTCTTGGCCCAGTCTTGACGTTTCAGCTTGTGTGTCTTGTTCAGTGGTGGTCGTCTTTCAGCCTTTCTTACCTTGGCCATGTCTCTGAGTATTGCACACCTTGTGCTTTTGGGCACTCCAGTGATGTTGCAGCTCTGAAATATGGCCAAACTGGTGGCAAGTGGCATCTTGGCAGCTGCACGCTTGACTTTTCTCAGTTCATGGGCAGTTATTTTGCGCCTTGGTTTTTCCACACGCTTCTTGCGACCCTGTTGACTATTTTGAATGAAACGCTTGATTGTTCGATGATCACGCTTCAGAAGCTTTGCAATTTTAAGAGTGCTGCATCCCTCTGCAAGATATCTCACTATTTTTGACTTTTCTGAGCCTGTCAAGTCCTTCTTTTGACCCATTTTGCCAAAGGAAAGGAAGTTGACTAATAATTATGCACACCTGATATAGGGTGTTGATGTCATTAGACCACACCCCTTCTCATTACAGAGATGACCATCACCGAATATGCTTAATTGGTAGTAGGCTTTCGAGCCTATACAGCTTGGAGTAAGACAACATGCATAAAGAGGATGATGTGGTCAAAATACTAATTTGCCTAATAATTCTGCACTCCCTGTATGAAGTAAAACCGAGAATGCGGAACTGCCATACCTCCCTGATCCTTTGGTAATTGCAGAGAATGCAAACTAATACGGGCCGACCCCCCCCTCCATATCAACTCTCTAAATTGAGAGTCTATGCGGGTAAACCATTTATGAGTGATCCAGATCGGGGAGTTGTGAAAAATATATAAAAGTTGAGGTGCCCATACCATCTTAATTAGGTTAACTCTACCGGTCACGGATAGAGGTAACTTTCTCCAGGCTGAGCATTTCAGCCGTAGTTTCTGCATTAGTGGAGATAAGTTCTTGTCAAGGTACTGGGATGGACTAGGCGTGACCTGTATGCCCAAGTAACGGAATTCATCTACTATTGCAATGTCCTTCGCACAGTCCGGCAGAGGGCTTGGCAGAGGGTCTAGTGGCATAATAACTGATTTATTCCAGTTAATACTGAACCCCGAGAGCCGACCAAAGTCAGCAATCAGGCCCATTACGTTTTGCAGGGATCTTGCCGTATCCCCCAGATATATCAATGTATCATCCGCATAAAGGGAAACCACATCTTTTCTGGGACCTCTCTGAAACCCCACTATATCCTGCCTGTTTCTAATGTGAATGGCCAGTGGCTCAAGAGCCAGGGCAAACAACAGGGGCGACAAAGGGCACCCCTGCCGAGTGCCCCTAGCCAGACAGAAGGGTTCCGAGACCTCACCATTAATACGCATTCTCGCCGACGGGGAGCTATACAATAACTGCACCTATTTCAAAAATGAGGGACCCACCCCAAATCGAGTTAGGACTTCCCAAAGGTATGGCCACTCCACGCTGTCGAACGCCTTAGCGGCGTCCAACGATAGGATTGCCCTGTTACCTACATTGTCCGGGGGGAGTTGTAAGTTCAGGAAAAGTCTGCGCAAATTCTGAGATGTGGATCTCGTAGGAATGAACCCAGACTGATCTCTATGTATCACTTTTTGTATACAGCTAGCCAACCTGCTAGCCAAAATCCTGGCCAGCAGCTTAACATCATAGGTTAGAAGTGAGATCGGTCTGTAAGAGTCCGGAGACGATGGGTCCTTTCCGGGCTTCAACAGAACCACAATAAGCGCCTCATTCATAGAAGGGGGTAGAGACCCTGTTTCGAATGCATGATTATACATTTTAAGAAGAATGGGGAGGAGTTGAGTCGAGTACCTTTTGTATACCTCAGAGGGTAACCCATCAGCCCCGGGAGCCCGACTATTTTTCGAGTGGGCCAGCGCCTCAAGTAATTCATCCTCAGTCAGAGGAGCATTAAGAAGGGCCACATCCGAAGCAGACAAGGATGGCACAGGATACTTGTCCAGAAACGAATGTATGTCATCTCGAGTGGGGTTAACCTTGGAGGAATAAACATCCTGAAAAAAAAGACTAAATACTCTAGTAACTTCTTTAGTAGAGTGGCAGGGATTCCCCTCGGAATTTGTTATAGATGCGATATGCGAGGACGGCTGTTGTGACTTGGCCAGTAGCGCTAACATATGCCCCGTATTCTCTCCCTCCTCAAAATGACTTTGTTGTAAGAAAAAGCGCTTATTTTCAGCTAGTTGCATAGTTAGATCTTTAAGTAAGGTTTGGGATGCTAGCCACGAGCGTTTCGTATCGTCTGTGGGGTCAGCAATATATCTGGCCTCCGAGGATCGTACTTCCTCTAGGACCGACATTTCCCATTCCTTAGTGGAGGTTTTTATCTTGGAAATTACTCTAATAAATTGCCCTCTGAGGAAGGCTTTGGCTGTGTCCCAGACTATATCTAATGTCGCAGTATCTAGGTTTTGATTGAAAATTTTTTTGAGGAGCTCTGGGATAGGATCAGGGTCCGGAAAAAGCGATAGCCAAAAGGGGTTAAGCTTCCAGAGGGTATTGCCCCTGCGAGCCCCACACCTGATGTCAATCGAGAGAGGAGCATGATCAGAAATTTGCCTAGGGTGGTATTGAGAGGTTTCCAACAATGACAGGAGTAATGCATTTCCCAGCCCTAGGTCTATTCTAGAGAGGCCCCCTACCGAGGCAGATTGACATGAATAGACTCTGGCATCCGGATTGCGGACCCTCCAGACATCTGTTAGGCCCATTTCCAGTAGTAATCGAGCGAACGGGGTAGGCCCACTTCCCCTTTGTATTCCAACCACCCCTTGGGCAGACAACCTATCCCTAGTATGGTCCAGACAGTTATTAAAATCCCCTACTACCAACACAGGGACACCTGGAAAACGGGCAACAAAATCTGACAATACTTTCAGTACGCTGGTAGAAAAGGGAGGGGGAATATAAATACCTGCAAGTAAGCATTTAGTACCGCATATACAGCATAGAATAATGACATAGCGCCCCTCTGGGTCAATTAGTGTCTCCAGAGCCGTAAATTGCGTGCCCTGTTTAATTAGGATGCTCACCCCCCTCGAGTACACTGAGAAAGTAGAATGATACTGGTGGCTAAATTGCCTTATCGCAAATTGGGGTGTGGAGGTCGGGGGGAGATGAGTCTCCTGCAGGCAGACAATATCAGCGGTTATACGCTTGACTGTGCTGAGCACAGCCAAGCGTTTAACAGGATTGTTCAATCCCCGCACGTTCCAGGACACAAATCTGGTTATCTTAGACATTGCACCTTAGGAATAAGTAAAACATAGGAGTCAATAGCAAACACACAGCAGCAAAAAACAGGACAGCCAGTTCCCCTTGGGGGAGGGATCATTAGTATGCCCTCAGTCAAGTGCAGAGGCACACATAGCAGGGCCAGATGGTCCAACGTAATTGATGAGGTTAGGCCGAGGAGTATCACAAAATGCACAACATAGGTAGTCACTGGTGGGGTAATAAGCCCCCAAAGCAGGCGGTATGTAGAGGACGACGAACCCACAGTCACATTGGCAGATGAAAAAAGGGATATTAAGCAAGAAAGAAAAAAAGATATATTCAAAAAATAACAGGCCAACATGGCCAACTTTGTGTGCCTACAGGCAGTGCGGGGCCTGTACCAGGCCCGCATGGGGGCAACAGTGGAAGTGCACCAAGTGTCTAAACTTCTCAACAGCAAGAACAAATAGCCCAGTGAATCTAGTATAAGCGAAATCTCAGCAACTTCTCCGCCTTGATAAAGGGGAATAGTAGGTAAATGGCAGGATAAGTCTATCTAGGTATTACCCATCTTGTTGAGCACGGTGACGATTGCGACCTTCTCGGATTGAATGTTCCTCTCTGTCCAGCCACTGTGCAGCTGATGACGGAAGATCAAAGAAGTGTACAGATCCCAATGCTTCCACCCTAAGCTTGGAGGGGTACAGCATAGCATATTTCACATCTAGTACTCTGAGGCGACGTTTAACATCCAGAAACTTTGCACGTTGCTTTTGCAGCTCAGCAGAAAAATCAGGGAAGCAGGAGATTTTAGCATTATCAACTTTCATGGCCTCGGGTTTAATCCTGGCATTGCGCAGTATGGCATCCCTGTCTTTGTAATGCAGAAGTTTAAATAAAAAGGGTCTCGGAGGTGCTCCTGGCTGAGGGGGACGGGAGGGCACCCTGTGAGCTCTTTCCACCGAGAATAATGGAGTGAAAGCTTCTTTGCCAAAGGCAGTCACCAGCCAGTTTTCAATAAATTCTACAGGATTCTTCCCTTCAGCTCTTTCAGGTAGACCCACCAGCCTCACGTTATTTCGTCTCATTCTGTTCTCCAATTCCTCTAAACGAGAGGAATGTTGTGTAAGGAGATGATTATTGTAGGAAAGATCCCTTTGCATGGGGGCCATGTCATCCTCTATGGAGCTCACCCTCCCCTCCACAGCAGATGTCCTCTCCCTTAGTTTCTGTGCATCCTGCCTCATAAATGACATTTCTGCCTTCACCCCCTTAATATCAGCAGTCAGGGCAGTTAGGGAGGTATTGCATGTAGTAATAGCTGCAAATATATCCCTTAATGAGGGCTCACCGTCAGTAGCAGGACTAGTGGCTGGGCTGGTGAGGGCCTGCGGCCTAGTGGTATTGCTGTTAGGGGTACTCACTGCACTCCATGGAAAGTCCGGGCCTCCACCATCCTCCAGGGGGACCGTATCATCCGCGTCCGACACTGCGCCCTGCATCTCATTCTGGCCTCCCGGGCGAGCATTGGGATCGGCGGCCAGCACTCTGGAGAATAACTTCTCCGCCCCGTCCCTGTATTTTTCCTTGGCCGTGCGTTGGGCCTGAGCGCCATCTTGGATCCCCACGCTGTCCGGGGATCGGGCCGCATTTTGTCTCCTAGCCGCCGCCATTGTGTTCGGATCGGGGAGCAAGAGGCACCGGAGCGATCAGGGGACCTTCCTGCAGCGAGCTGGCGTGAAGAGCGGGTCTGTCGGGTGAGTATCAGGATGGATTGCAGGAGATTCGGCGGAGAGAAGCAAAAGGTGCGTCCGGCTACATCCGCTGCCTGGCCACGCCCCCGATACTTCCCCCTCTTGATCCACCTCTGAGTTTTGACTCTGGTGCTCTTGGTTTTTTAGAAACCTTCCTTTTAAAGAGAGATTCCTCTCTTGGCACTATCTCAGTAGGTGGCCTTTGTTTGTGGCCATTACTTCTGTCAGAAGGCTTTCTAAATTGGCGGCCTTGTCTTGCAAGTCGCCATACTGGATCCTCCATAAGGATAAGGCAGTGTTGTGCCCACAACCTTCCTTTTTTCCGAGGGTGGTTTCGGCTTTTCACCTGGATGAGGTTATTGTTCTTTCTTCGAAAGTGGTTAAAGTGTTTGGAGTCTCCTCTATTAGATACGGCACCTCATCCCAATAGTAGTAGCAAAGTAGAGGGAATTGAGGGGATTATAACGGTGCCTTGCAAAGAAATGTTGGAAACGGTATTAAAAAAAGACAATATTTTATTACAGTCAATTAATCAAAATGAAGAACAATATTGATGTGGGATGTACATTGATGGATGAATATAACACAGTTTCCCAACATGTTTAGCCAAATTGTTGGCTTCTTCAGGGGTGTGAAAAATCATACAGTGTAACAATGTGTTCTATAAGAAAAAATAACAGTATTAATTAATTATATATTAATATAAAACTGGAAGTCAAACAGATGACCAAAAGAAAGAAGGTCCAAAAGCATGAGGGTATCACAGATAAATTAGGTGCATAATTGAATCACACCTACACACGGAACGAGGATCGGTTCAACTGCTATGCCCAAGGTAGCAGAATGGACACCAACCCAAGTGTAGCTGCAGGGGACTGTAATATAAACTAAAAAACACACAGCAAAATTAATACAATTAATTGAGGATTAATTGCCATGAATCAAACTTTACAACAAATACAACAAATATCCCCAAACTTAGGGCTAAACATAGCCTCCAATTCCTACCTGTATATAGAAAGTATTATATCAACAAAAGGTGGGGTGCTGACTAAACTGCCAAGATGCACAAAATCGTAGGTACTGGCAGAGAGGTACAAATCTGAAAGTACAATTTTGATAAATTGTTGTTAATATATAAGATATAAAAAATATAGTAATGGTATACCACTTATATAGAACACAAAAATTAGCAAGAAGTTATATGTAAAAAAAAAAATGGCTTACCAAACAGGGATTCAATATGCAAGAGAGAGGGTCTTGCCATCAAATGCCTGGAAGGCGATCAAACTTAGCCCTGTAGCGCTCTATATGTACAAAGTCTAGGATAAATAACAAAGGTAGGAAATAAATGGACAAAGGGTACAAAATAATGGGATTGATAAGGTCAATTAGCGAGTAATACACAAAAAGTGGAGGTTACCTTCAGTAAAGTGAATGTCCACTAAGCGCCCCACCAGCAAGCCAGCAAATGAAGCTGGCTGAGCCGGTTAAAATAGTCCCCCATGCCGCTCAGCGTCTGATGTCACTGAGCAGCGGTGGACAGAAAATAGCCAGTGCACATGCGAGAACCCGAAGTGAGCCTACAAATCCCATCCTGCCTAACTGTAAAACGTCCACAGGGAAGTCAAAAAGGGGGGTTTTACGCAAAAACGAAACACTAAAGAAGAAGAAAATGACGGTAATAAGTGATCATCAATCAAAATAATAAATCAATTAAAGTGAAATAAATATGTAGAAATACATATAAGGGTAAAACAAACGCTAAGTGTCCAATAAGTGAAAAAATTGCAGTAAACTTCCAAGAGAGAACAATAAACAATGGCTGCTGGCCTATTAGGGAATATCGAGGAGGTGTTTGTCAGCATCACAGAGAGCGGGCTGTGGACAGCTGGAGAGGCCAGAGAAGCACCAGGGAAGTGTGACAGGTGGGAAGGTTCTATTACTGCAAGGAGGCGGAGGATGCAAGGAGACCTTTGATGCTGTAAGACCCTTGTCTTTGAGGTGAGAGTTCTGGGAGCCCTGTTATGGATAAGATCATATCTCTCATTGCCATCCAAATACATCTTGCGAAGAGGACACACAGCCCTCATTTCTGTTCTCTCTTGGCAGTTTACTGCATTTTTTTCACTTATTGGGCACTTAGCGTTTGTTTTACCCTTATATGTATTTCTACATATTTATTTCACTTTAATTGATTTATTATTTTGGTTGATAATCACTTATTACCATCATTTTCTTCTTCTTTAGTTTTTAGTTTTTGCGCAAAACCCCTCTTTTTGACATTTTTGCACTTGTGTATGGGGTTAACACTGCTAGGTTTTGCTGCATTCACGCTTTTGGTTTGGTTTTATATTATCACCAGCTCGTAGTAGCACGAAGGACACTTTATATTGTCCACAGGGACGTGACACAGCCAAGGCGGGCGGGACCAGCCCCACCAATGAAGGCAGACATGATAGTGGTAGATGTAAATAGGGAGATGATACAGCTGCAGAGGCGTGGCTAAAAGGCGGGCCGAGTGTCGAGGACAACACAGCTCTTGGGTGTCAATGCAGCCACAGGCTGAAGTCCTAGTGATAACCCAGGACACCGCAGTAACCACAAACAAAGATCCGGGGGAAGGCGGACACATAGCACCCAAAACAATCTGATGAGGCCATCATAAGAATGTACAGTTGAAGCCCAAAATAATCGGTCATCAGGGGAGAACCAGCCTATGAAGAAAATATATATATTAAAGAATAATAATAGACAAAGAACAGAAAATGTAACATTCAATTATCAAAAAAAAAGAAGGAAATTAATAAGATGAAACAATAATTTAAATAAACAATACTGGAAAGTAAATAAAAAGTAGTTGTTAATCATACAAAAATAATTAAACAGCAAGAGCAGAGAAGAAAGAGCAGCTGTCATTTTGATCATCACTGGGTGTTTCCCCATATTGCAACCATATGGACTTTCTTTTTTCCTTTTTAATTCACTGGCCCAGATTCAAGTAGAATCGCGCAATATTTGCGTGGGCAAAGAGCAAATTTTTTTCTCTGCGCCCACGCAAATATTGCGCTTTGCCCGCGATTCACGGAGCAGTTGCTCCGTAAATTGCGCGGGCAATATGCTAAGCAGCCGGGCGCAAGGCTGCCTAATGTAAATGATCCCGCCGGGGGCGGGAATCATTTAAATTAGGCGCGCTCCCGCGCCGAGCGAACAGCGCATGCTCCGTCGGGAAACTTTCCCGACGTGCATTGCGGCAAATGACGTCGCAAGGACGTCATTTGCTTGTAAGTGAACGTGAATGGCGTCCAGCGCCATTCACGGTTCACTTACGTAAACGACGTTAAATTTGAACGTCGCGAGCGGGAGGCGCAGCTATACTTTAGCATTGGCTGCGCCTGCTATTAGCAGGAGCAACCTTATGCTAAAGGCGCCGTACGGAAACTCCGTACCTTGCGTAGGCAGGGCCCGCGCAACTTTTGTGAATCGGTGGTAGTATGCAATTTGCATACTACACGCCGATCACAAAGGCCGCGCCCCCTAGCGGCCAACGCAAGAATGCAGCCTGGGATGTGAAGGCATAAGGAGGCTTATGTTTATCACATCCTAAGCTGCATTCGGTGTAACGAGGTTCCTGAATCAGGAGCACTCGTTACACCGGAGCAAGTAAGCACTTGCGCCGCGCAACTATGGTTGCGCGGGCGCAAGTGCTTCTTGAATCTGGGCCACTGTGTTTATATGTTATAGCCCATTACAGGGCTCACAGTTCATGTTTTGTTCATAACAATCTATGATCCGTATTTGGTTTTTGCACATAGGTTTATACCATGGCCTATTTCATGATTTGTCAATTTCATGTTTGAGAATTTGTGTATTGTTTATGCAGACAGGCATTTAAATTAATTCATGATTCATGTTCATTCATGTAACTTCCACATTTATGGTCACCTTCTTCGCAAAGGTTTCCTTTGATATTAGCGCAACTATATATGTTTTTCTCACTTTTTTCCACTGTTATGTTTTCAGGTTAGTTGCTGCTTACCTTTGTAGAGCTTCAGGCCATCATTAATTTGTAGTTATCCTAGCGCAGTTTCTTTTTACCATTTTCTACAAATGAAATTAACTAAGGCCTCGTACACACCATAGGTTAACCAGAGGACAGCGGTCTGATGGACCGTTTTCATTGGTCAAAACCGAACGTGTGTGGGCCCCATAGGTTGTTTAATCATAGGTTAAAAAAAAGCCAACTTGCTTTAAAATTATCCTATGGATTCCTAACCGATAGGTCAAAACCGATCGTTAGTAGGCATGACCATCGGTTAAAAATCCACGCATGCTCAGAATCAAGTCGACGCATGCTTGGAAGCATTGAACTTCGTTTTTTTCAGCACGTCGCTGTGTTTTACGTCACCGCGTTCTGACACAATCGGTTATTTAACCTATGTTGTGTAGGCGTGACGGACCATCAGTCAGTTTAATCGGTTAACCTATGACAACGGTCCTTCAGACTGTTGTCCTCTGGTTAACCTATCGTGTGTACGAGGCCTAACAGGACAAATCATAAAAAGGACTTATAACTAATGTATTAGTTAAGCCCTGGATATCTAACCGCATCCAAGCTATGTATCCATCTTGTCTCTAGTTGTAAGAGTCACATCTATGCTACCACCCCGAACATGTGATGGCACATGTTCAAGAGCATAAAACCGTATTAAAGTCGCATCATAATTATGTTGACAACCGACATGTCTGTTCAATGCAGTGGTGGTTAGTTTTTTATACAGAGGCAAGATGTAATCTCTGACCCTCTTAAAGAAAGGTCTCTTGGTTTTACCAACATAAAAGCAACCACATTGACACAGAGCTAAATAAACAACCCCTACATTCTTGTAGGTAACATAATGTTTAATATTGTGTATATAACCAGTAGGAAGAGGTATATCAATGGAATTTGCCATAAAACAACAAACATCGCATCTTCCACAAGGGAAGGTGCCCGTCTGTTTTGATAAGACCTGTGAATGAGGACAGAAATGACTAGACACCAAACGATCTTTGATCGATGGAGCGCGACAAAAAGTTATCTCAGGATAAGATTTAATATGTTTTTTTAATGGCATTATCTGCCAACAAAATAGGCCAATATTTTTTGAGAATACTTTTCATTTGATCCTGGTGTTTAGAAAATGTTGTAATTACAAAAACAGATTGATTCTGCTTAGGCACTTTAATGGAGTGAATCAAATCTTTTCTATTGAGTTTCAAAACTCTGTTGAATGATTTTTTTAAAAGGGATCGACTATACCCCTTACCAAGTAATCTGTCACGTAACTCATTGGCAGCTTTGTAGAAATCTGAATCAAGGGTGCAATTTCTCCTTGTCACAAAATACGGTGAACCACAACTGCGGTTAGCAAAAGATTTCAAAGCATCTCTCTGTTATGTGAGATTTCAGTATTGGACCCCAGGCGTTACTCCAATCTGAGAACAGGAGTTTGGGGGTTCACTACATCATCTCTCTCACATATAGGAATGTGTTGAGCTACTATGGGTGGAGGTATTACAACATGCCACCCTCCCGTAGCGTTGAAAAATTACCATAAACGTGAGTGAGCACAACTGCATTAAAGATTCCAATGCACTTCCCTATGCAAGTGATTATCAGTACCGGACCCCAGGCGTCACTCCAATCAGAGAACAGGAGTTTGGGGGTTTTATACATCATATTACTTTAAATAAAGGAATGGATTGGGCTACTAAGGAAGGAAGTATTACAACACACCTTCTAACCTTAGCCAAAAAAAGGTATAACGAACATGTTCAGTATTTAAGGGTGGAAGCCCTTATACAAGAAACAACGAATGTCAAGCACATAGCATATGAAAATACTGTATACAAATGGCATATACTTGAGAGAGGCAACTATAGCTCAGATGGTTCCAGAGTATATGTCCCTTTAAGATATTGCACAACAGTCAGCTAAAGCACACTAAGTAATCCCAAGCAGTACTGCAGTATAAAGTAGAGGCAGATTCAAATACAGTACTTAGTAAAGGCTATATGTGAAGCGGGTAATTCTAGAGCTGAAATAGTACTTATCTGTTTGCAGGGATGAGTGTTTTACAGAGTATTGCAGCAATGGGATTCTGTCATGGAGGTTTTCCTGATGCAGGATATCTTAGGGTGTCCCCACGGCAGTAAGATGGGCAGCGTGGATGGAGGCAGTGGATCACTAAGAGGCATCCTGGATCCAAGTTATGCTGCTCATTTAGTTGAGGGGATGGATGGTACCGGTAGTTTAGTTGTAGCCAAGCCGGCTACGGCCGACAATAATAGGACAGCGTGTACTATCCACGCTGTCCTCTTTATAGGAGGGAGGCATGTGTAGTGCATAAAGCACTGATTCGGCACGTACTTCTGCGTTCCACGGTGGAACGCACGTGGCACTGGGCGGAATGCAAAACGGCGCGAGAGGGCGCCTGTCATGGACTTGGTAGACCACTAGGTGGCGCTAATCGCGCACCGGCGCGCAATAGCGGCAATAGCGCATTAGCACGCACGGGAGCGCGCGTTCGCGGCACGTCGGCGCGCACGGGTGCGCGCAATAGCGGCGCGCGCGGGCACGTGCTGACGCCATTTTGGCGCCACTTAGGCTATTTAATGGGGCTCTCCCCATAGCCCCCTGCTGCTCAGTCAACAGCGTTCCTGTTTACCCTACCTGATACCTGTTACCTGATTGGCTCCTGTTTCCTGTGACCATGGCTTACCATTGACCCTGCTGTTCTCCGCCTGCCCTGACCCTTGGCTTGTCTGACTTCGCTTCTGCCTCCTCCTTCCAAACGGTCTGCTGCCCGCCTGTTACTGATCCGGCTTGAACTACGACTCTGCTTTGGCTTCCCCCTGTACCTGATCCGCCCGCCTGTGTTTGACCCGGCCTGCCTGACTCTGCCAGCATCTGTACTACAGCACACCTCCCACCTGCTGCTTGTTCCAGCCATCTGCACCAAGCTCCTGTTGTCTGCTGTCTTACCTCCAGCATCTCTGCAGTTCCTGCACAGCATCTGTGGAGTCTTCAGGAGACCACCGCAGACCTGCACGGCACCTTCCTGGCGCTTGTGCGACTCTGAACTCTAGCGCTCCCTGTCTGCTCTACCAGGGGTTCCGGAGTCAGAGGAGCAAGAGTTGCCATTCCCTGCACGCCAGGCTCTGCTCTGTACCAGGTACGTGACAGTACTGAGCAGCCATGTCTGAGCCTGCGCAGGGAATGGACCCTATGACGGAACTTTGTCGCCATCTGGATGGCCTTACCCAAGCAGTCAGGGCCCTGCAGGAAGGCTATACCCGACTTGAAAATCGTGTCCAGGAACTGTCTACTCCATCCACTTCTTCTTCGTCTGGCGCATCCGCGTCACCTTCAGTTATTATGCTGCCTCCTGAACCTAAAGTGCCCATGCCTGAAAGATTTGCAGGAGAACGAAGCAAGTTTAGAGCGTTCCGGAATGCTTGTGAGCTCTACTTTGCGCTTCAGCCACGAACTTTCTCACTAGAAGCTACCAAAGTAGGTTTTGTTATGGCCCTCCTATCGGGTGAACCGCAGGCGTGGGCCCACCGTCTGATGGAGCAAAAGGACTTATCCCTTGACCGGTTGGACACGTTCTTTCAGGCTATGTCATTGTTGTATGAAGACCCTCATCAGGCCGCTACCGCTGAAGCCGCTTTACATGCCCTCCTGCAAGGTCGCAGACCCGTTGAGGACTATGTAGCCGAGTTCAGAAGGTGGAGTGCGGACACTACCTGGAACAATTCGGCCCTTTGTTATCAGTTCCGCTTGGGCCTCGCCGAAGCACTTAAGGATGAACTCGCACGTGTAGGGGTCCCTGACACTTTGGAGGCTCTTATCAACCTAACCATCCAGATTGACAGACGCTTGAGGGAACGCAGGACTGAACGTGCCACCGGTCTGAATCGCCCAACATGGATGCTACCCCGGGTACCCGCGTACCCTAACCCGATTCCTCCAGCCCCGACCACTGCCTCTAGAGACATTCCAGAACCCATGCAGCTGGGTTTGATCCGCCCTTCTCTCACTGCTGAGGAACGACTTTGACGCCGGACAAACAACCTTTGCCTCTACTGCGGAGAGTCCGGCCACTACGTGAGGACCTGCCCAGCAAAATTCCGTAAGTGCACCTTCATGTCATCTGTCCCCTCACCCATTGTCTTCAACAAATCTGCTCATCTGGCTGTCCCCGTTTTATTGCAGCTTCCAGGAAGGGATATACGGACCAGCGCCATACTTGATTCCGGGGCCTGCAGCTGTTTTCTGGACTCTGCCTTTGCCACTCATCACCATATTCCGTTGCGCCCAAGGGCTGTTGGACTGTCTGTACACTTGGCCGATGGGTCTATCTTGAAATCCGGGCCAGTCACCCAAGAAACCTTGCCCATCGCCACTACCATCTCGGACAGTCATCGAGAACTTTTATGCCTGGATGTTATTGAATCCCCTCTGTTCCCTATAATCCTGGGCATACCCTGGCTCCAGGCTCACAACCCTCAGATAAACTGGACTACCGGTGAGATTTGCTTTTGTTCCACCTACTGTCAACAACACTGCTTGCAGACAATCTCATCTCCCCCCTCTTTGCTTTGCATGGACTCCGACATTGACATCCGCCAATCCGTCCCCGAGGTGTACCATGAGTTCCTGGACGTCTTCAGCAAAAAGGGGGCTGACACCCTTCCCCCTCACCGACCATACGACTGCCCAATTGAGCTCCTCCCCGGGGCCGAAATCCCTTTCGGAAGAATTTTCCCCCTAACTGAACTAGAACTTGGAAATCTAAAGACTTATGTCGACGATAACCTCAAGAAGGGGTTTATCCGCCCCTCTACCTCACCAGCAGGGGCAGGGATTTTCTTCGTCGAGAAGAAGGACCATTCTCTCCGCCCCTGCGTGGATTACCGCGAGCTTAATAAGGTAACAATAAAAAATCGATACCCTCTCCCGCTGGTGCCGGAACTATTCCAAAGACTGGGAGCAGCGGTCATTTTTACGAAACTGGACTTGCGGGGGGCCTATAACTTGGTACGAATACGGGACGGCGACGAATGGAAGACTGCCTTCCGCACCCGCTTCGGCCACTTTGAGTACTTGGTGATGCCCTTCGGGCTCTGCAACGCGCCTGCCACATTCCAGCACTTCGTGAATGACATCTTTAAAGACTACCTTGACCTCTTTGTCGTGGTATACCTTGATGACATCCTCATTTTTTCCCCTTCTGTTGTCAAACATCGGGAACACGTCAAAAGCGTACTTAAGCGACTCCGAATACACGGATTATACGCCAAACCTGAAAAATGTGAGTTTGAATGTGAAAGCATACAGTTCCTGGGACTTGTTATTTCAGTCAACGGCATTGAGATGGACCCGCAGAAGGTTACGGCAATCCTTGAGTGGCCTGCGCCCACAGATAAAAAGGGCATCCAACGCTTTATCGGGTTTGCCAATTTCTACAGAAAGTTCATTAGGGGGTTTTCCAACATCATCGCCCCCATAACTGGCCTAACCAAACAAACTGTCTGGTTCCGTTGGTCCCCTGAAGCCCAAGGAGCTTTTGAGGCGTTGAAGAAACTGTTTACGTCTGCACCGGTCCTTAGACACCCAGATGCCAGCCTGCCCTATATCTTGGAGGTGGACGCTTCGGAGACGGCAGTCGGGGCGGTGCTTTCCCAGAGACAGGGGCCAAAGGCCCTTCTCCACCCGGTTGCTTTTTTTTCCCGCAAACTATCTGACGCGGAACGGAACTATGATGTGGGTGACCGAGAACTTTTAGCGATCAAGGCAGCGCTGGAGGAGTGGCGGTACTTATTGGAAGGTGCAGCGCACCCAATTTTGATCTATACAGATCACAAGAACTTAGAATACCTGAGAGTAGCCAAGAGACTAAGACCACGTCAAGCCAGATGGGCGCTTTTTTTTACCAGGTTCACTTTCCATATAACGTACAGGCCAGGGTCGAAGAATACCAAGTCCGATGCTCTTTCCCGGATGTACTGCGATTCTGAAAACCCTGCTCCTCCGGACACTATCTTATCTTCGGGAAATTTTCTGTTGCTTCAGGATGACCTATTGTCACGGACCAAACAGGCCTCTGCAGGAATGGCCTCCTCTTCGGATACAAATTTGCAACTCAGAGATGGCTTGTTGTGGCATGAGGACAGGATTTTTGTGCCGGAAGACTTACGGGTCAGTGTCCTGAGTCTCTGTCATGACCATGAGCTGGCTGGCCATTTTGGGGTACAGAAGACCTCGGAACTCTTGCAGCGCACGTTTTGGTGGCCCCAGCTTATGAAAGACTGTAAGAGTTATGTGGAGTCGTGCACCACGTGCATCCGAAGTAAAGGGAGCAAATCCAGAGCCTGGGGACTGTTGAAGCCTTTGCCCGTACCAGAGAGACCATGGAGAATGATCTCCATGGATTTTATTGTTGAGCTCCCTCCTTCTGAGGGTTTCACCACCATTTTTGTGACAGTGGACAGACTATCCAAGATGGCACACTTTCTGCCCATGAGGGGTACACCTTCTGCTCCTGAAACTGCTAAAATCTTCATTAAGGAAATTGTGCGGTTACACGGCATCCCCGCAAATATCGTGTCAGATCGTGGAGTACAGTTTACTTCCAGGTTCTGGAGAGCGCTCTGCGAGTCCCTCAAGATTGAGCTGTCGTTCTCATCTGCTTATCACCCACAATCAAATGGCCAAACTGAGAGGACAAACCAAACTTTAGAACAATACCTACGCTGTTTCTCTTCGTTCTCCCAGGAAGATTGGGTCTCTCTACTTCCACTGGCTGAATTCGCATATAATAATTCAATTCACTCTGCTACCAAACAATCCCCTTTCTTTGCGAATTACGGCTACCACCCGCTATTTTTGTCTAATCGTGTCCCGGAATGTACGGTGCCCGCCGTCCAAGAGACATTAGACTTCTTCAGCGCTAACAACAGGCTTCTCCAGGAAACTATGGCAAAGACTCAGGAGCATAATAAGGAGGTATTTGATAAAAGGCGAAGAGGAGAACTCAACCTGGAACCTGGGGATCTGGTATGGTTGTCTACTGTGAACTTGAGACTTGCCTGTCCGTCTAAGAAACTGGGGCCTAAGTTTATGGGGCCATTTCCAATCAGAAGGAAGATCAACAGTGTGGCCTATGAACTCGAATTACCAGAGTCTTTCCGCATCCATCCGGTCTTTCATGTCACCCTCCTGAAGCCTGACGTCACCAACCCCTTTCCTGGGCGAAGCACTGATCCACCCGAACCGGTCTTGGTTAACGGTGAGGAGGAATTCGAGATTGAGTCTATCCTTGACTGCAGAAAAAGGCGCAATCAGGTTCAGTTCCTAGTGAAATGGAAGGGCTATGGCCCTGAGGAAAACTCCTGGGAACCTGAACGTAACATCCACGCTAAGAGCTTGATTCGGTCCTTCAAGAACGCTCATCCACTCAAGATGTCTCAGTTGGGCATCCGGAGGCTGCCCATTGGAGGGGGGCAATGTCATGGACTTGGTAGACCACTAGGTGGCGCTAATCGCGCACCGGCGCGCAATAGCGGCAATAGCGCATTAGCACGCACGGGAGCGCGCGTTCGCGGCACGTCGGTGCGCGCAATAGCGGCGCGCGCGGGCACGTGCTGACGCCATTTTGGCGCCACTTAGGCTATTTAATGGGGCTCTCCCCATAGCCCCCTGCTGCTCAGTCAACAGCGTTCCTGTTTACCCTACCTGATACCTGTTACCTGATTGGCTCCTGTTTCCTGTGACCTTGGCTTACCATTGACCCTGCTGTTCTGCGCCTGCCCTGACCCTTGGCTTGTCTGACTTCGCTTCTGCCTCCTCCTTCCAAACGGTCTGCTGCCCGCCTGTTACTGATCCGGCTTGAACTACGACTCTGCTTTGGCTTCCCCCTGTACCTGATCCGCCCGCCTGTGTTTGACCCGGCCTGCCTGACTCTGCCAGCATCTGTACTACAGCACACCTCCCACCTGCTGCCTGTTCCAGCCATCTGCACCAAGCTCCTGTTGTCTGCTGTCTTACCTCCAGCATCTCTGCAGTTCCTGCACAGCATCTGTGGAGTCTTCAGGAGACCACCGCAGACCTGCACGGCACCTTCCTGGCGCTTGTGCGACTCTGAACTCTAGCGCTCCCTGTCTGCTCTACCAGGGGTTCCGGAGTCAGAGGAGCAAGAGTTGCCATTCCCTGCACGCCAGGCTCTGCTCTGTACCAGGTACGTGACAGCGCCTATTACACTCCTAATTGTTCATTCATCCTTATGTCCTCGGCCGGCGCATCCTAGAGAGGCTACACTTCATACTTTGGACGTGGTACGCGCTTTGCGGGTGTACCTGTCTTCTACGGCTCAGTTTCGAAGATCCGACGCACTTTTTGTGTCAGTGTCTGGTCCACAAAAGGGCCTGGCGGTCTCATCAGCCACCATTTCTCAGTGGATCAGGCAGGACGTCATACAGGCCCATGCTCTTAGGGGGCGGGCGCCCCCTTTCCGGTCACGGCACGTTTGACCAGGGCAAATGGTGCTTCCTGGGTTTTCTGACATCTTGTGTCTGTCTCAGAGGTGTGCAAGACGGCGACTTGGTCATCCGTTCACATTTTTTCCAAGTTTTACAAGGTTAATGTGAGTGCATCTTCTGATGCTTCATTCGGCCGCAAGATTTTGCAGGCGGCTGGTTAAAGTTGCAACTCCTCTGTTGAGGAGCTCTGCTTGTTTGGGGTGAAGTTAAATTGGTTTTACTGATACTGTTCCCACCCCTCGTTTTTGACACTGCTTGGGGACCTCACACTTGTCAAGATTTAAAGAGCTGTGTCCGTCCATGGACGATAAGAGAAAATAGGATTTTTTGTACCCACCGTAAAATCCTTTTCTCTGTCGTCCATGGACGAACACAGCTCCTTAAATCTTGACAAACACCCACCCCTCCTTTTTTTAGGTTTGTACTGCTTGTTACGAACTGAGGCTGCGTGCTGCAGGGAGGAGGGTTATGTCTGGAGGGACCGCCCCCGGGTGGGGCTGTTCAACTCTGTTAAAGTAACATGTATTTAATTATCTAACATGTTTCTGCCCAGTCCTCTCATGTGAACAGGAACATAACCCACCCACAAGATTTAAGGAGCTGTGTCTGTCCATGGACGACAGAAAAAAGGATTTTACGGTGAGTACAAAAAATCCTTTTTTATTTCCTTCAGAAATGACCGTTTGTGCAGGGACAGTTCCAAGCATGGGAAACAAGCACTACTTTACAGGCATACTATACACACCCCCAGGTACAATATTTTAAAGGGATATTTCACTTTTATTGTTTCAATTTAAGCATGATTAAAATCACTGCAGTTTTTAAAACTTTTTGTTGCATTGATACAAGTCCTCTGGGGCAGGACTCGGTCCCCAAACATTTTTTATGACAATAACTTGCATATTAACCTTTAAAATGAGCACTTTAGATTTCTCCCATAGACTTTTACAGGGTGTTCCGCGGCTTTTCGAATTTGCTGCGAACACCCCAAATTGTTTGCTGTTCGGCGAACAGGCAATGTTCAAGTTGAAATCGAAGCTCATCCGTACTGTTGATGAAAAAAGGTATTTAACAGTTTATATTTACTAAAATACATATATTTCCATGTTCTGTGTACTGTGGGAGATGAGAGATAGTTAATGCAGGGTCCTGGGTTTAGTAACACTTTAATTCAGTATGCATGCATAGTCAAGAAGCACCAGGGGTTATGCAAATGACAGTAGCAGTTGGAATTAGCAGTGAAGGCAGCATGTGGCAGTGCCTTCTATGAAATGCATCAATCCTTCCCACAGTCCTGGTAGGCCAAACAGGGCTACTTGTATGGTATGTGCACACACAAAAGACCATCTACACTTTAGTTCCCCAAAAAGGTGTGTAATCTGCCCAAGCATGCCTAAACTTCTATACAAAAGTGAGCAATGTTGCTTTCCAGTAGCTCTGTGGTCCATCATACAAGCAACCCACTGTAACAGGCGCTTCCTGCGAAGTTCTGGTGCGTTCTGGCGTGGAGCACATGCCACGACCGCACGATGATGTCATTGCGCGGCGCCACTTGCGTTCCACTGTGGAACATGGAAGTGCGCCACAACTAACGGCGGTTTCTTTGAATTAGTGAGTAAGTAATGCTGCGCTGTAAAAATAGAGTGGATAAAACCTAAGGTAGGGAGGAAGTGCTATATCAAGTGTAAGATAAACATAAAAAACATAAAAACATCAGTGAATGAGAATAAATATCTCTGCTAATAAATAACAATATAAATGACATCAAATCCAAGAATGTAATAAATACTAAGTGCTGGGTGCAACTGTAATAGAGCATGCGCTGCTAACATAAGTCCTCAAAATGGCATAACTATTAACAAGTGATGCATGTGAAACATATGTGAACTGAAACATAGGTGTTCATGCATAAACAGCAAAACAAGAACTGATAAACACAAAGTACTGGTGCTTGTGCATCAACGTGGAAGGTGCTGAACAAAAGGAAAGGGTTCTGTTTCCTTTAAAATTGATAAGGGCGTCCCCTTACCTTACTGCTGTAAGGTAACAGCATGTGTAAAATCTGTCTGAGCAGATACAGCAAAGGAGCTTCAGGCATTTTCCAATGTGATGTGTCCCAATAAGGTACAGCCTCTATCTGTGAACAAAATCCCACTAGGGAGTCACATCTAGTGGACGATAGTGACCCTCACTCGGGGAAATAAATACGCCAATAGTGAAGTATCGTTTAGGTATTTTAATAGCAACAATAAAACATACACTATGGTACTCACAAAAGTAGCATGTAATCAGGCATAAAAACAAATGAGTGGCGAACTCGCAGATGTCACCTCCGGTACCTCTGATAGACTCTTACGTGTATTCGTCACGATCACGTGACTTCCTCAGGAGTAACTCGAGGTAAATTAGAGGTGTCTTATATAATGGTGTTCTTTTAATTAGACAGACACCATTTTTGTGTAAAACGAGCGCCGGAAGTGGGGCAGCCGCCATCTTCCGAAAACCGGAAGTGGGGCGTACGTCATCTTCCGAAAACCGGAAGTGGGGCAGCAGCCATTTTCTTGTAGATTATAACCATCAGAGTTCGGAGCACAATATACAAACCGGCTATTTTTTGAAATTTTGGGGCATTGAGCCCCTATGTGAGACACTGGCGAGGCAGCCACAAAGTCAGAACACTGAGCCAACTCGAATCCCGTTGGATTTTCACTCTCGACACCTTTGCACATTGGGGTTTGAATATAGATTTTGATCTCAACTGTTTCCTTAGTGATTTTTAATAATCCATCAATTCCCTTAGAATTCCTTCTTCCTTCTCTCCTCTTCTTCATATTTTATTTATTTTAATATTTTTTCATTTCAATTTTTTTTGTTACCACATGTAGCCAGGGGTATTGTGATATTTGATAGTCGTTGGTTTATCTGAGTATTAATTATACATTATTTATTGCTCGCTTCTGTCACATCTGGTCCATTATGTGCTTAACGTCTATGCCCAACAATTTTTTATTTTATTTTATTCATATTTTAATTTGCGTTTTAATTTATCCATTGTAATAGCTTGGGCTACCATTTTTCCCTCTATGAGCAGGAATATATCTCATCTGCCACCAAGATATCATTCACCTATTACATTTGAGTTCTTGGGACAAAAGTAGCCGGTCTGTATATTGAGCTCCGAACTCTGATGGTTATAATCTACAAGAAAATGGCTGCTGCCCCACTTCCGGTTTTCGGAAGATGGCTGCTGCCCCACTTCCGGTTTTCGGAAAATGGCGGCTGCCCCACTTCCGGCGCTCGTTAAATGGTGTCTGTCTAATTAAATGAACACCTGTCTAATTAAATGAACACATTAAATGAACAATTCCGCGGCAAGCTCGCGGCGACCGCATTTAGGAAAGTCTGCGGCTTCAGCCGCGGCCTAGTGGTGCGCCGCGCTTGCTCCTCACAAACCCCCTCAAACTTCACTAAACCACCCCTGCCCCTGGAGGATCTCTACTATCGCTCCTTGGTGCCCCAGAGCCCCCTCTTCCCTACAACCGGGCCTCACCCAGCTGCACAGCCCCCGACTCGGGCCTAGTCCCGGTCGTCGGCCATCTTGCTACACACCAGCAACTGTGATATTGCTGGGACAAAGCCCCACTCCCCTTCCCCAGCCCTAAAGCTGGGATTTGGCTCCCACCCCCACATTCTCAGGTCCAACAGCTCCAATTCCAGGGTCTGCCACGATTAGTGTTTGATCCAGGGCTCCCCCGATCACCCTTGTGGGATCAGGAAGGAATTTTTCCCCCCGGCAGGTTGGTATAGCACGGCCAGGGTTTTTTCGCCTTCCTCTGGATCAAACGGGGAGGAAGATTTACCGAGTGACTTGCGATTTGGAAATCGCCCTTCCCATCATCATTGAATACCTCCCCGATCAATTATCACTTTCCCCAGCGTTTTTCTGTGATTATGTCTAATCTGAGATACTCTGCAGAAATCATTTGGGGTTTAAAGCCATTCGCCTCAATATTACCAGCCGTCACCAAAAAAGCTCTAAGGAATGAGCAACTGTTAAGAATCAATCGACGATCGACAGTCAAAAATTACACGCATTTACCCCAACCTAAGCACATATCATGCACTTTGGTCAATACAAGGTCGGCAGTAAAACACTGACAAGAAATCCATGATTTCATTCTACAAAACGATTTAGACTGCCTTTTTATCACAGAAAGCTGGCTCACAGCTTACTGTAACACCATTCTAGGAGAATTGGTGCCAGAGAATTTTCGCATTCTAACAGAAAACAGAGTGGGGCAAAGAGGAGGAGGCCTGGCGGTGATCCACAAGACTCACCTCTCGATCACTAAACCAGGCCTTCAGAACTCACTTCCATTCATGGAAACCCTCACTCTGCAACTGCAAACAAATCCCCAGGACACTGTTCACATACTCCTGTGCTATAGACCACCGGGTCCAAAAACGCACCTGCTCATATCATTGACAGAGTTCATCTCCACCTATACCCTAAACACCAAACATCTCCTGCTGCTTGGGGATTTTAACCTCTGGGCCAACTCCTCACAGGACCCCGTGCCCTAAACCGCCCCTGTGAACTCTTCAATCTAGTTACCAAGACCATGAACCCAGTCTTTCTAGAAGCCCCTAATTCTGATTCACAAGAATTTTGCAATGAATTATCAGATTATTTCATCAACAAAATTGAAAGAATCTGTGAAAGTATTCAGCAAAATACAACCTCCATCTACCCCCCCCCCCCCCCCTAAATCACAAACCTAATACCCACATAATTCCGCCACAATCACCTAACTTCACTCTAAAACCCATTTCCATCGATGCCTCTAAAAAATATCATCAGGACTCTGCGAAATAGCACAGTGCCCAATGATATCATCCCCACCAAACTGCTGAAAGAATGTGCTGATATTTTGGCTCCAGCTATCATGCAGCTCATAAACCAGTCATTCAAGGAGGGTGTGGTGCCACCCTTGCTGAAACAAGGTATAATCAAACCAATTCTAAAAAAAAACACCCTCGACCCCAAGGACCCTAACCACCGTCGCCCCATAACATGCCTGAATGTCTTCTTCAAGGTAATGGAGAAAGAAGTTGTACAACAGCTACAACATCACTTAGACACCCATAAATTACTTGACCCATTCCAGTCCGGTTTCCATCCGGGTCACGGGACAGAAACAGCACTGCTCAAAATATGGGATGACACTCTAGAGGCCGCAGACGAAGGAGAATCTTGTCTTCTAGTACTGCTGGACCTAAGCGCAGCTTTTGATACGTCAGACCACAAATTATTACTGACTCGGCTAGTTGAAGTAGCCGGAGTTGCGGAATGTGATTTATCTTGGTTCTCCTCCTTCTTGGAAAACCGATCACAAATAGTGAAACTTGGCCCTTTCACTTCTGAAAAACGCACGGTGTCATGCGGAGTCCCCCAGGGATCCCCTCTGCCGCCTGTTCTTTTCAATATGTATCTTCGCCCTCTTTTTGAAATCATCAGCAACCAGAAGTTACTTTACCACTCTTATGCAGATGACACACAACTATATTTTCACATCTGCAACAAAAAGGATCTTTATCTCGGACTAGAGAAATGCCTTTCTTTGATAGAAAAGTGGATGACAAAGAGTTGTCTTAAACTCAATGGCTCAAAAACAGAACTTCTCCTGTTTCAGGCCAATCGGAAGATTCATCCCGCAACAACATGGACACCCCTGCCCATTCTGGGTCAATCCATCACCCCCAGCACCAAAGTCAAAAATCTCGGAGTCATCTTCGACACCTACATGACAATGGATGCACAAATAGGGTCAGTAGTCAGCGGATAGCACCATCTGCTGCGCCTTCTACGCAGACTCACTCCCTTTATCCCAAAAAAAGACATAGCAGTCGTGGTGGGAACAATTATCAACTCCAGACTTGACTATGCAAATGCCCTCTATCTTGGACTCCCAAAATACTAAATCACTCGTCTGCAAGTCGTTCAAAATACGGCCGCTCGACTTGTGACTGGGAAAAAAACATGGGAATCAATCTCACCTTCGTTGAGATCCCTTCATTGGTTAAAAGACAGAATCACTTTCAAAGCACTCTGTCTGACGCACAAGTGTATTCTGGGAAATGCCCCCCAATATCTATGCGAGAAACTAAAAGCTCACAACACCAATCGCATTCTGCGATCCACCAAACCAAAATCTACTCCAGATACCCAAAGCCAGATACAAGTCCAAAGGAGAATGAAGGACCCAGACTATGGAACGCTCTACCAACCACCATCCGATTGGAGGTAAACCACCTGGCCTTCAGGAGAAAGATCAAGACCCATCTCTTCTGAGGGCCCAGGGAATAGATACCAAGCGCTCAGAGGCGATTCAGTTCGCATGTGTTGCGCTATATAAGTTTCTCACTCACTCACTCATATAAGACACCTCTAATTTACCTCGAGTTACTCCTGAGAAAGTCACGTGATCGTGATGAATACGCGTAAGAGTCTATCAGAGGTACCGGAGGTGACATCTGCGAGTTCGCCACTCGTTTGTTTTTATACCTGATTACATGCTACTTTTGTGAGTACCATAGTGTATGTTTTATTGTTGCTATTAAAATACCTAAAGGATACTACACTATTGGCGTATTTATTTCCCAGAGTGAGGGTCACTATTGTCCACTAGATGTGACTCCCTAGGGGGATTTTGTTCACAGATAGAGGCTGTACCTTATTGGGACACATCACATTGGGAAACGCCTGAAGCTCCTTTGCTGTATCTGCTCAGACAGATTTTACACATGCTGTTACCTTACAGCAGTAAGGTAAGGGGACCCCCCTTTATCAATTTTAAAGGAAACAGAACCCTTTCCTTTTGTTCAGCACCTTGCACGTTGATGCACAAGCACCAGCACTTTGTGTTTATCAGTTCTTGTTTTGCTGTTTATGCATGAACACCTATGTTTCAGTTCACATATGTTTCACATGCATCACTTGTTTATAGTTATGCCATTTTGAGGACTTATGTTAGCAGCGCATGCTCTATTAGAGCCGGTTCACACTGGGGCGATCTGCTATCCGACTTCAGGTCGCCTCAAGTCTCCCCAAGTCGCGCTGGCCAGAAAAGCAATTGAAGTGAATGGGAGCCGTCTTAATACACACTACTGAAGTCGCTCCGACTTCAGAAAAGGTTCCTGTACTACTTCAATCAGACTTCTAGGCGACTTGTACCCATTGATTTCAATGCAAGTTGTCTCCAAGTCTGATCACTGTACATAATGAGGCAACTTAGAGGCAACTTTGCAGGAAGCAGAGAGGAATTTACCCAGAAGCACCCAGGTACTCCCCTGTCCCCAGGCAGCCCCCACCTTCCTAGACACCGATTACTTTCAGTTTAGACGTTGTCTCTGTATACCTCTATACACCATGTCTACCAGAGTCAGGGAAGGGAATAGAAGAGAGGCTGTGGATAATGAGTCCCTTATAAGGTTCATCAAATAGAGACCATGTCTGTATGACAAGACAGACAGACATTACAAGGACCAACTGAAGAGGGACAATGCCTGGCTGGATATCTGTCGCCTGTCCTTTGAGGATTTTGATGTATTGTCCCAGACCGACCGCACTGCCAAATGTAAGTTTAACCTTTATTATATGTCTGTTTTCCTTGACTAGGCATGATGGTTGTAGTTCCATACAGACCACTTGTTTTCACAGAGAATGGGTGCATGAACTCCCCCTTTCCAAGTCATCCCTTGTCTACATCCCTACCCAGATCTGAGCACCATGCCTTGTTTCCAACCCATACTCACCTCCAAAGACTACCCCTGCTGGCCATTTGTGGTACTAACAGTTTTGTATAGAACTTTTTACCAAGACAAGTAGTATAATAGATACCTTGCAGACAACAACAATAGAACTCACCAGCAACAATAGATCCCCTGCCAGCAATAGTAGATCCCTGCCAGGAACAATAGGTCCCTGACAGGAACAATAGATCCCCTGCCAGCAATAGTAGATCCCTGCTAGGAACTATAGATCCCTGACAAAAGTAGATCCCTGGCAGGAACAATAGATCCCCATACAACAACAGTAGATCCCTAACAGGAACACTATTTCACATGACAACAATAGATCATTGACAAAAGTATATCCCTACCAGGATCAATAGATCCCCTTACAACATCAGTAGATTCCTGACAGGAACAATAGATCCACTGAAAACAAAAATAGATCAATGAAAACAGTAGATCTCTGACAGGAACAATACATCCCCTTACAACAACAGTAGATCCCTAACAGGAACAATAGTTCCCCTTACAACAACAATAGATCCCTGACAAGAGTAGATCCCTGACAAGAACAATAGATCCATGACATGAACAATAGATCCACTTACAGCAGTAGATACCTAACAGGAACACTAGTTTCCCTGACAACAACAGTAGATCTCTGACAGGAACAATAGATCCCCTGACAACAATAGATCCATGACAACAGTAGATCCCTGACAGGAACACTATTTCATGTGACAATAACAATAGATCCCTGACAACAGTAGATCCCTGACAGGAACAATAGTTCATGTGACAACAACAATAGATTCCTCACAACAGTAGATACCTAACATGAACACCAGTTCCCCTGACAACAATAGATCCCCTTAAAACAACAGTAGATCCCTAATAGGAACACTAGTTCCCCTGACAACAACAATAGATCCCTGACAACAGTAGGTTCCTGTGACAACAACAATAGATCCCTGACAACAGTAGATCCCTGACAGAAACAATAGTTCCTGTGACAACAATAGATCCCTGATAACAGTAGATCCCTAAGGCCTCGTACAGGCGACCGGACAGTCTGCTGAAAACGGTCCGCCTGAAAGTTCAAAGCTTCCACGCATGCGTCGAATCACTTCGACGCATGCGAGGGATGGTGGCCGATCGGACATGTACGATGAGTCTGTACAGACGACCGAACATGTCCGACGGACAGGCTTACACGGACATGTTTCTTAGCATGCTAAGAAACATTTGTCCGCTGCAAAACGGTCGGCTGGACAAATGTCCGCTGGAAACCTGTCCGGTCAGCCGTACACACGACCGAACATGTCTGCTGAAACTGGTCTGCGGACCAGTTTCAGCAGACATGTTCGGTCGTGTGTACGAGGCCTAACAGGAACACTAGTTCCCTGACAACAACAATAGATCCCTAACAAAAGTATATCCCTGGCAGGATCAATAGATCCCCTGACAACAGTAGATCCCGTGCAGGAACACTAGATCCCCTGTCAACAATAGATCGCTGACAGTAACAATAGATTGCCTTATAACAAAAGTAGATCACTGACAGGAACAATAGTTCATGTGACAAAAACAATATATTCCTTACAACAGTAGATTTCTAACAGGAACACCAGTTCACCTGACAACAATAGATCCCCTTAAAGCAGGGGTTCACCCTTAGAGGGCACTTTTCCCCCTTAGATTCCTGCTCGTTTTTACTAGGGGAATCGGCTATTTATTTTAAAATATGTGCAGTACTTACCCGTTTACGAGATGCATCCTCTCCGTCGCTTCCGGGTATGGGCTTCGGGAATGGGCGTTCCTTCTTGATTGACAGTCTTCCGAGAGGCTTCCGACAGTCGCATCCATCGCGTCACGATTTTCCGAAAGAAGCCGAACGTCGGTGCGCAGGCGCAGTATAGAGCCGCACCGACGTTCGGCTTCTTTCGGCTACGAGTGACGCGATGGATGCGACCGTCGGAAGCCTCTCGGAAGGTTGTCAATCAAGAAGGAACGCCCGCTCCCGAAGACCCATACCCGGAAGCGACGGAAGAAGATGCAGCTCGAAAACGGGTAAGTACTGCTCATATTTTAAAATAAATAGCCGATTCCCCTAGTAAAAACGAGCAGGAAGCTAAGGGGAGAATTTTTTTTTTTTTTACAAATGGGTGAACTCCCGCTTTAAAACAACAGTAGATCCCTAACAGGAACACTAGTTCCCCTGACAACAACAATAGATCCCTGACAACAGTAGATCCCTGACAGGAACAATAGTTACTGTGACAACAACAATAGATCCCTGACAACAGTAGATCCCTAACAGGAACACTAGTTCCCCTGACGACAACAACAATAGATCCCTAACAACAGTATATCCCTGGCAGGATCAATAGATCCTTATTGATCAATAGATCAATACTGCCAAACAAGCTGATTGACAGCTGACATTACTTAACGCACAGAGAGCATTTTGGACACAGAAAAACAGGGAACAGGGAAGAAGAAATGAAACCGGAAGAAGAATGATGTCAAAGGAGCTTAGAAGCTCTGATTGGCCACTTCTAATATTCCCTGTCCTGGAGGCGACTTCAAGTCATGTTGTAAATCGCCCCAGATCGCCCTGTGGTTCATGCTGAAGTCGTGTTGGAGTTGCCTCTGAAAGTCGTGATGGAAGTCGTGTTGCCCCAGTGTGAACCGACTCTTATGCCGCATACAGACGGTCATTTTTTGTGATGAAAAAAAAATGACGTTTGAAGTGATGAAAAAAAACGACATTTTTGAAACTTCATTTTCAAAAACGATGTAGCATACACACCATCATTTTGAAAAATGATGAACAAAGTGACGGCACTCTAAAGGGGAAGTTCTATTCGCCTTGAGGCTGCTTTTAGCTGGTTACTTGTTAGTAAAAGATGATTCGTGCTTTTTTGTCTGTTACAGCGTGATGAATGTGCTTACTCCATTATGAATGGTAGTTTTACCTCCCGTCTCAAAACTTGCTTCTGGGCATGTGCGGGTTTAAAAACGTCGTTTTGCCCACACACTATCATTTTCATTGACACAAAAAATGACATTTTGAAAAACGACACAAAAAATTCGAGCATGTTCGAATTTTTTTTTGGTCGTTTTTCTGAAGGCATAAAACAACATTTTCCCCACACACTATCATTTTAAATGACGTTTTCAAAAACGTCATTTTTTTTCATCATAAAAAATGACCGTCTGTATGCGGCATAACAGTTGCACCCAGCACTTTGTATTTATTAAATTCTTGGATTTGATGTCATTTATATTGTTTTTTATTAGCAGAGATATTTATTCTCATTCACTGATGTTTTTATGTTTTATATGTTTATCTTACACTTGATATAGCACTTCCTCCCTACCTTAGGTTTTATCCACTCTATTTTTACAGTGCAGCATTACTTATTCACTTTATTTCACTTTGGGTTTGATATACCTTCAGTGCTGCAGCAGTAACCCCTCCCCCTCACTTTCTTATCCCCCTCCCTCCCCTATTTCTTTGGTAGCGCAGTAATACCTCACCCACATACTTCTTTTGAATTAGTGCTTATACACTGCAACTGTCCCCTTGCTATAAACAGAGCAGTGTGCTGACTGCACACCGTTCTATTATTGTCAGCCGTAGCTCGGCCATGCTACAACCGATGCTGCCATCGTTCCCCAAGCTGAAACTCTGATCAGCCTGCAACTCCTGCATCAATGCTGCTACAATTGCTGTAACAGACTGTCGTTGCCGGGGACAACCTTTGAGGCCTTCCTTGCTGAACGCCCTACACTACGGAATCCCTACTTGCTACACTGAAGCCCTGCAAACAGATAAGTAGCCATTGTGTCACTTGTAGTGCTATAGAAAGATCTGCTGCATACTTTTCCACCTAAAAACAATTGCTGTTATTCTTTATGGCTTGTGGCTATTAACATACTACTTTGGATAGACTATTGTGCCTATGATTGTTTGCTAAGGAATATCTTAAAGGGACATCTACACTCAAATTACCTGGCCTAATGCATCACTATATGTTTAAGTGATATGATGTAGAGAACCCCCAAACTCCTGTTTGCGTGGACTGATGCCTGGGGTCCCTTACTGATAATCACTTGCATATAGAGGTGCATTGGAATCTTTAAACTGTATGTTATAATTTTAAACGCTAAGCTCTGGTTGCATGTTGTAATGCGTCCAGGCTCAGTAGCTCAATGCCTTTCTTTATGTGAGAGAGAAATGATGTAGAGAACCCCCAAACTCCTGTTTGTGTGGAGTGACGCCTGGGGTCTAATACTGTATTCTCAAATAAAGAAGAGCATTGAAATCCTTGCTACCGCAATTGTGGTTCACTCCGTTCACCAGTGCTGTTACACCCACATAGCTCAAAGGGCAGGGCACGTCTGGTGACGTCAACACAAATTGTCCTATAGCGGATTAATCCGGGTATACTGTGACACCTTTTTTGGCAGGGCTTTTTTTTACTTTGATCCCACTTCCTAGAGCTTCTTGCCTTAAATGTGGAAATAGGTAAGCATAATATGAGTAGAGTAGAGTTGAGCGAACCCAAACAGTAAAGTTCGGGTTCGGTACGGACTTTGGGTTTTTCCCGAACCCGGACCCGAACCCGAATAATTGCTGAAAGTTCGGGTCCGGGTTCGGAGTTCGGGGGGAAAAAAATGCATGGAGGTCCCCCCAAATTCAATAACCAGACCCTTTAGGTCTGGTATGGATATTAAGGGGAACCCCACCGTCAATTTAAAAAAAAATGACGTAGGGTTCCCCCTAAATATCCATAACCAGACCCTTCAGGTCTGGTGTGGATTTTAAGGGGAACTCCACCCCAAATAAAAAAAAAATGGCGTGGAGTTCCCCCTAAAATCCACACCGGACCCCTTATCCGAGCACGTTGACCTGGCCGGCCGCAGAAAAGAGGGGGGACAGAGTGCGCCCCCCTCTCCTGAACTGCACCAGGCCACATGCCCTCAACATTGGGAGGGTGCTTTGGGGTGCCCCCCAAAGCACCTTGTCTCATCCCCACAACCCTTGCCCGGTGGTTGTGGGGGTATGCGGGCAGGGGGCTTATCAGAATCTGGAAGACTCCTTTAACAAAGGGGACCCCCAGATCCTGCCCCCCCCCTGTGTGAAATGGTAATGGGGTACCCCTACCATTTCACGAAGGAAGTGTAAATAGTAGTTTTCAGAAAAAAAACACACACACCGTAGAACAAATTACTTTATTAATTAAACCAAATAAAAATCCAGTGGTGAAAATAGACGATCGATGCTGCTCCATCGTTGTCTCTATCCAGCGTCGGGTGATCTCTCCAGCGACGGGTGATGTCTCCAGCGATTGGTCCAGCGATGAGAACATCCATCCATTCAGAGTACAGCTCAGCAAATGACGCGCCGATGCTTTGACGTTTCTTTTATAGGGGAGGCGGGCCATGTGTCACGTGACCCCGTCCCGCTCTGACGCAAGGGCTGTCCCAGTGACGTAGCAGAGTGTGCATCAGAGGTGGACAGGGTCACGTGACGCGTGGCCCGCCTCCCCTATAAAAGAAACTTCAAAGCATCGGCGCGTCATTTGCTGAGCTGTGCTCTGAATGGATGGATGTTCTCATCGCTGGACCAATCGCTGGAGACATCACCCGTCGCTGGAGAGATCACCCGACACTGGATAGAGACAATGAGCATCGATCGTCTATTTTCACCGCTGGATTTTTATTTGGTTTAATTAATAAAGTAATTTGTTCTACGGTGTGTGTTTTTTTTATCTGAAAACTACTATTTACACTTCCTTCGTGAAATGGTAGGGGTACAGTGTACCCCATTACCATTTCACACAGGGGGGGGCGGGATCTGGGGGTCCCCTTTGTTAAAGGGGTCTTCCAGATTCTGATAAGCCCCCTGCCCGCATACCCCCACAACCACCGGGCAAGGGTTGTGGGGATGAGACCCTTGTCCCCATCAACATGGGGACAAGGTGCTTTGGGGGGCACCCCAAAGCACCCTCCCAATGTTGAGGGCATGTGGGCTGGTGCGGTTCAGGAGAGGGGGGCCGCACTCTGTCCCCCCCTCTTTTCTGCGGCCGGCCAGGTCAACGTGCTCAGATAAGGGGTCTGGTATGGATTTTAGGGGGAACTCCACGCCATTTTTTTTAAATTTGGGGTGGAGTTCCCCTTAAAATCCACACCAGACCTGAAGGGTCTGGTTATGGATATTTAATGGGGAACCCTACGTCATTTTTTTTAATTGACGGCGGGGTTCCCCTTAATATCCATACCAGACCTAAAGGGTCTGGTTATTAAATTTGGGGGGACCTCCGCGCATTTTTTTTTTTACTAAAAATCCGTGTCCCATTGACTTCAATGGGGTTCGGAGTTCGGGTTTAAAGTTCGGGTTCGGGTCCGAACCCAAACATCCAGGTGTCCGCTCAACTCTAGAGTAGAGTGAATAGAAGGAAATCTCCCGCCTATTAAATGAATTATAGACGAAATAAGCTGCTACCCCAACATTCCAGTGCATGGAACAGAAGTTGAGAATAAATATATAAATAAAAATATATATTGGTGGGGGCACTGGTAGGAATAATAAATATTAAATAAATTAAACCATAATAAAAAAATTACACAATGTGAAATCAAACACCAGCCTACCTATACAACTAAAGTGATTTGTATGTATGGGGCACTGGTAGGAATAATAAATATTAAATAAATTAAACCATAATAAAAAAATTACACAATGTGAAATCAAACACCAGCCTACCTATACAACTAAACTGATTTGTATGTATATAATTGGCACTAAATACAAATTTGTGCTGTTTATGCACTAAAAAGTAGAGTGCAATCTGAATAAACAGTGTACAACAAAGCCACAAATACCACTAAGTGCAAAGTATTGAAACTTATAACATTAAGTGTAATCGCATGTGCTAAATCCAAAATAATAAAGGGCTGTTCCAGTCCTTATATAAAAGGCATATCTTTCCTTGTCAAAATTATCTTTATTTAGTGATCACAAAATTGACTTGTACATGTAGCATATGTTTGGTACAATAAACAAAAGGTTGGCATACTGTATTCTCAACAAATTGTAACAGCTTTTTTGTTCAAAATAAAGTAAAATAAAGAAGAACGTAACCATATTCGTCTGGCAACAACTGGAGAAGGTTGAGTGTTTAGATTAGCAAAGAATACATTCTATCTAAGTTGCCTCATTATCAAATTAACAGTGTATCAAAGACTACATGTTTCTGTTTAATACAACCTTAAACATATAAACTATGAGATACTAGAGTATGCTACCATTTTTGCGTTGATTGTAAAAGATTAGGGGATGTAATCTTATACAATATCTGACCGGGGGAAGGGAACGGGGGAGAGGGGTAAAATAAAAAGGTCTGCAGGGAAGGGCTTGGCTCTTTTGTCAATATGTACATTGTACAATGATTTTGTTCATTAGACAAGCTACCATGGCATCAACACCCCTTTGTTAAAATTTCCTGACACAGTGTATTGTATCCACGGGTACCATATTTTTTCAAAATTGGTGATCGTGTCTGAATCCAATGCCTCCATTTTGGCATGTGTCATTGCGGGCCAATTTAGGGTCTGGAGGGATTTTCAATTTGGTCAAGATATTTGCTACCTCGAAAATCTTTTTCCAGAACCACTGTGCTTTTGGACACGTCCACCATGTATGAAAGTATGTACCCGCGGTAGTGCAACCCCTATAGCATTGTCCAGAGTAATTCGGTACATATTTGGCTATTCTGTCAGGCACCAAGTACCATTTGGTTAACACCTTATAGTTCGTTTCCAATGCTGTTATATTGGGGGAGGCTGACTTAGTGATTTGCCATATTTGGTTCCAGTCAGAGGTATTAAGTTCAAGGTTTAGGTCATCTTCCCATTTCTGAACATATGGAAGTTTTGCCATGTTAGTGTGAGTTATTGTCTGTAAATATAGAATCGATATTGTAACACGTTCATGCAGATTTTCCTTGCAAATTCTTTCAAAAGGAGACATTAGGTTCTTTGGTGCCATAGGGATCATGAGTGATTCCATTAAGTTTTTTATTTGGAGATGCCTAAACAGTTCTGATTGGGGAATACCATATTTTTTGCACACTGACGGGAAGGGCATGATGCCTGATGGGTCTAAAAAGTTATAAACATATATACAATCTCTTTTTACCCATTCCTTGAATGTGTTAGGGAAGATCCATGCTGGGTAGAATGCTGGGTTTTTGTAAAATGACAGCAATGGATTAAGGGGGGACTGCAGTAGGAACTTTGTTTTGAATCTGTCCCACAATGAGAGAGAGTGTTTGATAATGGGGTTGCAAATATTTCTGCGTAACTTGGGGGAGATCCATAGTAAGTTAGCCAGTGAGACGGGATCACATTCAGCCGCCTCTATCGCCACCCAGAGGGGTGTTTCCTTTTTAGCATGATATTTGGCAAGGGTTGATATTTGCGCTGCTCTGTAGTAGTTTGCAAAGTTTGGGTACCCTAACCCTCCTTGTGTTTTGGGGAGGTGCAGAATTTGCGCTTTTATTCTAGGCCTAGAGGAACCCCAGATAAAGGTCGATATTCTTTTCTGTGTAATTCTCAAAAAGTATGCCAGTAGTGGGACAGGGAGCACTCTGAAGAGATATAATAATTTTGGGAGTATCGTCATCTTGACTGCATTGATTCTTCCAAGCCAGGACAACGGGAGCTGGGACCAGGAGTTTAATACATTTGTTATTTGTTTAAGGAGATGAGGGTAGTTGTGTGAGAATAGGTCAGAAGTATCAGCCGTTAGGTGGGTTCCTAGGTATGGAATGCTTTTGTCAGTCCACCCGAATGAAAGGCCTATTTTGGTAGCGTTTAATTCTATTTTTTAGAGAGATATGTTCAACGCCAAGCATTTTTTAGGGTTTATAACTAGACCTGAAAACATTGCAAATCTATTGAGTAATGGGATGAGATTTGGGCCTGTTACTTGTGGGGAAGAAAGAAATAAAAGGATGTCATCCGCAAACAGACATAACTTGTGTTTATGACCTCCTATCTCGATGCCTAAAATAGTGGGATCTGTTCTGATTTTTTGGGCAAGTGGCTCTATGAGTAGGGCAAATAAAAGTGGGGACAACGGGCATCCCTGCCGTGTCCCTCTTCTGACATCAAAGGTGTCCGACTTATAACCTGCATATTTAACATAAGCTTTAGGTTTATTGTAAAGTTCCATAATCCATTTAATAAAATTTGGGCCAAAGCCCCATTTCTGAAGGGTGTAGCTTAAATACGACCAGGAGATGGAGTCAAAGGTTTGTTTGATATCCAGAGAAAGGAAACACGCCGGGATGCCCCTTTTTTCCGCTATGTGTGCTAGTAGACACGCTCTGCGTACATTATCACCTGCTTGTCTGGAGGGCATAAAGCCTACTTGGTCTCGATGGACCAGGTTGCCAATGAATTTTTTGAGGCGGGTAGCTAAAATTTTACCAAGTAATTTTATGTCCGTGTTTAGCATGGAAATGGGACGATAATTAGCACAAAGTGTGTCGTCTGAATGCGGTTTGGGAATCATACAAATCGTTGCTAACAGTGATTCTGGTCTGAAAGTTTTTTGTTCTAATAGGTTATTGAAGGCATCTGCCAGTCTAGGAGAGAGTATTTCACTAAAACTTTTGAAGTATTGTGCTGAGAACCCATCAGGTCCCGGCCTTTTGTTTATTTTGAGTTCCTGAATGGCAGAGGTTACTTCTTCTTGCGTAATTGGCTCTTCTAATTGTATTTTTTGTGTTTGGCTCAATTGTGGGAGATTGATTTGTGAGAAGAAGGAGTCTGCTTCCATCTCATTGAATGTATTGGTTTCCGCGTAAAGATGTGAACTAAATTTTTGTACGATTTTGAGTGGGTTGCTAGAGACCACATTGTTAGCTATTTTTAGTTTTATAGGCTTAAAAGTCTTATTAAGTGAGTTTAGCGCCCTGGTTAAGTATGCTCCCGGTTTGTTCGCGTATTTATAGAAATTGTGCCTAGTTCTATTATGTGTCCTATTTGCCGAGTCGGTTAAAAATAAGTCGAATTCCAGGCGTGCTTTTTCTAGGCGAGTCTTATTAATAGAATTTTGATTGTCTTGTAGGGCCAGAAAAGCCATGTTATATTCTGTTTCTAATTTCTTTGCCAGCTGTACCCGTTCTCTTTTAAGGATCCCCAATTGCCGCTGGAATGTTCCTCTGAGAACTGGTTTGTGCGCTTCCCATAAGGTGAGCGGGGATATTTCAGGGCTAGTGTTGTGGTCTAGGTACTCTTTTAGGGCTTGCTCAATTATCTGGCTGTGGAGTGGGTGTTTGAGTAAAATCTCAGGGAGGTACCAGGTTGGATCGTGGCTTTTCGGAATGACAGATGCTATTGTGGTATACACTGCGTTGTGGTCCGACCATGGGATGGGTATAATGTTTGGGTGTAGTATTTCCGGAGCCATACCAAGTGTCACAAAAATGTGATCTATTCGACTGAACGATTGGTGTGGGTTCGAAAAGTATGTATAATTTCGCTTCGTGGGGTTGGCTTCCCTCCATGTGTCTATTAAGTTGTATTTGGATAGTAAATTGGGGAGGGTCCATTTGGCTTGATGCTTAGGTGGTGTGTATGGGGTTTTATCTAGGAATGGGAGAAGGACTTGGTTGGAGTCTCCGCAGATGAAGAGAGTTCCCGTTTTGTGCAATTTAATCATATGGAAGAGGTGAGATAAAAAGGGTATTGGATTGAGATTAGGGGCGTAATAAAATACAACTGTGATTTCAGAATCCATTATATGGCCTGTTAAAATAAGGTATCTACCTTCCGGATCTTTGATTTCGGATTTTAGTGTGAAGGGTGTGGTGCGATGGAATGCAATTAGGGTTCCCCTTTTTTTGACAGAGGCGGATGCTGTATAGACTTGTGGGTAGGAGGGGTTGGAAAATTTAGGTGTTGAGTTAGTGGTAAAGTGGGTTTCCTGTAGGCAAACAATGTGGGCCCTTTTGGCTTGAAATGTTCTAAAAGCCTTAGTTTGTTTCTGTGGTACATTTAGGCCCTGTACATTTAGAGACAATAAATTCAGTGGTGCCATTGTAGCTTTACCTCTTTGCCCGTCTTACCATAATGATTCGTGGAGCAGCTGGCCAGCCCATTCCCTGCAGACTTGGGAAAAAGAGAGGGGAGGGGGGGTCCGGAATAATCGACCTTGAAAAGGGGGAGAAACACAAAACAAGTTAGTAGATGAACAATCAACAGTAAACAAATAAAATACAATTCGTTTACCCGTGGCAGGGGAGAACTTCTCCTGCCAAGGGAAAAGGGGATCCCGTCGATTCCCCGCTTAATACTGCGGGGACCCGAGGAGATCATGGTGGGGCGTATGTTGTCTCTGTGCGGTGAGGGACCGCTTTTTGAGTAATCAGCTAAACACCACATGAGGTGTTTTTAACTTTGTCTGATTATAACTGAATTTCGAACAGGGTATTGCTATTGTCTTGCACTCTTTTGTGCAAGCCAGTGGTAAGGGGGGGGGGGGTTATTATAATACAACAAGTAGCAAGATTGCTGTGTATAATATCCTATATATATTACTGACGGTGGTGGTACAATAGGATATAGAATTGTCTTGGGGTGTTGAGGGAGTATTCCTCCAGGGTTGCTAGTGTCAGGTTCGCTGGAGTTCTGATTTTAAACTACCAAAATCAATAAGCTGGGTGGGGGTATTGCTGTGCAGTTAAAGCAATGTGTTGGATGGTGCCTGATACCCAATGCTGGGCTGGGCTTCCAAGATGTTTGAGAGTTTGCACTACCTTGACACTTATCTATAATGTTCCAGCCACCCTGAAATGATAAATAAAAAAAAAAGAAAGGGGGGGGGTACTTATCTTAGTTCATACTAGGTATATATATAGTATACTGTGTAGTGGTGTAGGTTTTGCATGCAGGAGCATGCTAAAGGTCTGGGCATTCATTGTGTAGAGGTAACTAGAAGTGGTAAGGTGAGACAGTGAGAATTTAGGTGGCAAAGATGAGAGGTAGGAAGAGAGCTTATAGGGTACAGGGGAAGAAGCATATTGATATAATTATCATGGATCAGAAAGGACCTAAAGAGCAAGGCCGGCTCTGATGCTCTCCCCCCCCCGCCCGAAGGCGAGGAGGGGGGGGGAAGAGAAAAAAGGAGGGGGGAGGGAGAGAAACAAAAATGGAAAAAAGTAAAAAATAGGAATAAAAATCATAGATCAAGAATCGCCGGACTTTTAGTCCAAGCAAATTGTTTGTCTCTTCCTAAAAGACGCCATTGTGGGTAGGAGGAGAAGTGAATTTAGAAATTCTTCTGTAAGGTGGTCAGTCCATGGTGTCCTCATGGTCTTGGGGTTGGGGCACAAATCTGCCTCGTTTGTTGGTATGCTGTATTCCGTTGTTCTTCTCAGGTAGGATAGATTCATTGCGGGAAGATGCCGATGCTGATCTTCTGCGGGAGGAATTATTAGCGGTGGTTCGGTCAATAAGCTTAAGATCAGTTAGGGCTTGATGCAACTGATCAGGTGATCTGCATACTATTTTTGAACCCTGATACGTGAACCGTAGGGAAAATGGAAATCCCCATTGATATTTGATATGGTGCTGTTGAAGTTCCACCAAGAGGGGCTTCATTGCACGCCTTTTGGTGATTGTCAGCTGTGAAATGTCGGCGAATATCTGATAGTTGTGCCCCTGGAAGGTTAGGCTGCTCTTCTCCCTGGCTGCTTCAAGGACCTGTTCTTTTGTCCTATAAAAGTGGAATTTTGCGATAATGTCCCTGGGAGGTCCCTCCGCTTTCTTTGGGGCTAGTGCCCTGTGGACTTTCCACTGCCATTCCCGGCAATAGTTCCTGGCATATTGCTAATGTGGTGCCTGGAAGATCTAGGACTGTCTCAGGGATTCCCCTAAATCTTAATTTTCATCTCCTTGCGCGGTTCTCAAAATCTTCTAATTTGTTTTGAAGTACCAGGTTCTCCTCTTTGAGTGTGTCTATTTCGGATTGGCAGTCTTGTAAATTTCTATTTCCTCCATCTTTGCCTCCAAGGTCTCAGTGTGGCTACCCAGGTCCCTTATTTCCTTAGTAAGGCTTGAGGTAATTGCTGTATAAGCTCTGAGGGGACAGCTGCGCTTGATGCAGCAGTCTGTGAGGTGTCAGAAAGTTCCTCATTTTCACTATCTGTGCTTAATGGTCTCAGGGAAATAGCTAGCTTCATCAGCTTGGCTGTGTGTTTTTTGCCTTTCCCTGCAGTGTGGACTTCTGAGGTGGCTGAGGTGTTTGGCGCTTTTTTGCCTGAGCCCTTTGTATGCTGGGCTGCGCTGCTGGGGCTCGTTTTTGCCTTGTTCCTGGTGCCCCCCCAACACCATTTTTCAATTAAAATGTCCCTCTCACCTCCCGGGGTGATATCCTCTTAATCCCGGTCGTTTGCGGCTCTGTTTTTCAATAAATATCTGCAGTGTTTTCCCCTCACGGAGCGGAGCTCTAGCGCGGCATGTCCGTGCTGCTAGACCCCAGGCATGCGCCCCCCAAAAGGCATATCTTTCAAAGAGTCCTTGTGATATATTCTGAAAAGTCCTATTAGAACAAGGTGCAGTTGAACAACTTGCAATGTTCACCTTCACCAAACTGCAAATCAAAACACCCAAAACGTGCTCGAAGTAAGGATGGCAGCTTACCAGAAATATTTGACTCTTTTAATTAAAAAAGAAGTCGGTTGCGCTTGTAACAAGATAGATTGATGGCATGTGTGGAGATGATGTAAATGGAGAGAACCCCTGCCTCAATATACGATCAGATCAGGATATGAAAGTAAACGGCAATAGTGTAATCCCGTTTTTAATAAGCTAAAATCAATAAACAAATACAAAATCCAAATACCTGCTTACATTGCATAGAAAACGCTATAAATTCAGTTACTTTTTTAAGCAAGGGGAGGTCAGTGGGTTGAAGTTGTAAATCCACTTTGCCTCCATTTAAAGGAGAACTTTTTTCTCCCCTTCATGCAAGCAATTTAAGGTGGTAGATACTACAGAATTTCAGACCTTGCCACTACTTAAATGTTCTTTCTTTGTCAAGTTATTGCGTATATGTTTACCCATATGGACTTTCAATTCACATTTGTTCTTTACTATATCATTTTTTTGCACAGGGATATTTGATTATATAAGCCACAAAAGAAGTGAAACAATAAACTGAACTGTATGGGAATCGCAATGTGTACTGTTCCAAAAAGTAATCAACATATCTACACATGTTGCAATGACAACATTTGAACATACACTTTGGGATGAGCACTTTGCTCATCCCAAAGTGTATGGTCCAATACACATATTTACTGTATAGCAGGGGTAGGCAAACCTGAAGCCATCTAGCTGTTATGGAACGACAGTTTCCACAAGACATTGCAAGGCTGGCAGTTACAATTACTCCCATGATGGGACTTGTAGTTCTGCAACAGCTGGAGGGCCCCAGGCTGCCTACACCTGCTGTATAGTATATAATCATTTATTCCCCTAATCTTTTATTTTTTATTTTTTTTAATTTTTTTTTTGCCAAATGCACATACAAAGAATTGAACATTATGTGAAAGGTACATTCTCAGTTGTAAGCATCAAAAAAACAAAGATATCAGTCAAAGTTGTTCGGAGTAAACTTCCAACCAGAAGGGATCCATCAGTGCAAATAGCGTTTTTGCTTTTTTATTAACTCGGAATTACCAATCGCCTTCTATAATTGTATGGTAAATTTTATAATTAGCTTATGAGATGGTAAAAATAAAACGAAACAAAAGAAAAAATAACAAAACCATGGAGGTGAATACCCCCAAAACCATTGTGCCGTGTGCCATCTCTCAACACCCCAAAGGAACAGCTCACTCTCCCATCGCACAATTTACATTACTTAACCATGGTATGTATAGATAAATATCATTTTAGACATCGCCTGATGTAATCTCCTTGGAGTCTATCCATCTCCCCCACACTATATGAATTTTTTTCTTACTGCCTCTGGCTTCATAGGTCATTTTATACAGCATGATTTTTGCGTTAACCAGGCCCTTCCAAGCAGACAAGGTAAGATGATCCCTCTTAACCCAGTTTAGGACAATCAGCTTCCTGACGTAGTAAAAGAGTAGTCTCAAGAAAGTTCTCATATTATTGCTCGTTACTTCATCTTCTATAACCCCTAAGGCCCCGTACTCACGACCAAACATGTCTGCTGAAACTGGTCCGCGGGCCAGTTTCAGCAGACATGTTTGGTCGTGTGTGGGCGCGAGCGGGCCGAATTCCAGCAAACATTTGCCCGCCGGGCCTTTTCCCAGCGGACAAATATTCCTGGACTTGTTTTAAAACAGTCCGCTGGAATCCTGCCCGCTCGGACATGTACGGTCGTCAGTACAGACCTACCGTACATGTCCAGGCGCCCGCCGTCCCTCGCATGCGTCGAATGACTTCGACGCATGCGTGGAAGCATTTTAAAGGCAGGCCGCCCACGTCGCCGCGTCATTGTCGCGGCGACACCGCGTCATCGGCGCGGCGACACCGCGGACACGCCCCGCGTATTGTTTACGCGCGGACTTCTGTACGATGGTGTGTACAACCATCGTACAGAAGCCCTCTGGCAGACATGTACGGTGAAAACGGTCCGACGGACCGCTTTCACCGTACATGTTTGTCCGTGTGTACCCGGCCTAAGAGACCCAAAAGCGGGCTACATATATTCCGAAAATCAAAGGTATCTGCAATAAACTGGGTTACCTGCGACCATAACGGGCGTATTCTGTTGCACTCCCACACCATGTGTATAAAAGTACCTTCCGCCACCAGGCACTTATGACAGATAGGGTCATCTCTAACGTCCATCCTATATAGTCTGTGTAGAGCAGGAGCGGACTGACCATAGGGAAGTTCGGGCACGGACCGAGGGCCCGTGACCAGTAGGGGGCCCCATGACAGCTGAGCTTCCCCTTCGATCTACCCGTCAATCACAACTAGCTGATGGGTAGATCGGGTCCCGAATCACTGCGTCCTGCTAAGACTGCAGTGTAAACAGACCTCTTGTGATTCGCTCCTCCGGCCGGCCCCTCCTCCCCTTCCGTCCACCCCAGGCGCTTCTATTTGTCATCACCTCGGACGGACGAGAAGAGAGGAGGGGCCGGCGGGGAGGAGCGCATCATGAGAGGTATGTTTACAGCCGCTTCCCGCGCTACTCTGCATCTAGGAGGGACAGCTTGAATGCTGTTCTGTGTCCTATATGTGCCCAGCATCCTGAACACTGCCCCATACCCTGCTCTCACACTGCCCCATACCCTGCTCTCACACTGCCCATACCCTGCTCTCACAATGCCCCATACCCTGCTCTCACACTGCCCCACACCCTGCTCTCACACTGCCCCATACCCTGCTCTCACACTGTCCCATACCCTGCTCTCACACTGCCCCATACCCTGCTCTCAAACTGCCCCATACCCTGCTCTCACACTGCCCCATACCCTGCTCTCACTCTGCCCCATACCCTGCTCTCACACTGCCCCATACCCTGCTCTCACGCTGCCCCATACCCTGCTCTCACACTGCCCCATACCCTGCTCTCACACTGCCCCATACCCTGCTCTCACACTGCCCCATACCCTGCTCTCACTCTTCCCCATACCCTGCTCTCACACTGCCCCATACCCTGCTCTCACACTGCCCCATACCCTGCTCTCACACTGCCCCATACCCTGCTCTCCCTCTCTGCCCCATACCCTGCTCTCTCTCTCTCTGCCCCATACCTTGCTCTCTCTCTCTCTGATGTGTCCTACTGTGTGCCCAATGCCCTACTATATGTCCCACTGTGTGCCCTATTCCCTCCTTTTGGCCCTGTGATGTGTCCTGAGCCCCCATGCCCTGCTGTCTGCTCTGTGCCCCAATGCCATGCTGTCTACCCCATGCCCTGATCTCTGCCCCATGCCCTGATGTCTACCCCATGCCCTTCTCTGTGCCCCCATGCCCTTCTCTGTGCCCCCATGTCCTGATGTCTGCCCCACACCCTGCTCTGTGCCCCATGCGAAGCTATCTGCTCCCATGCCCCGCTCCATGCCCCTAGGCCCTGCTGTGTGCCCCCATGATGTGTGTGGGTGTAGCTTGAGTGTGGGCAGGGATACAGGGGGCCCCATGATCTCCTGTTGCCCGGGGGCCCCATGAGTTGTCACTTTGTCAGTCCGCCCCTGGTGTAGAGTGTAATACATTTGATGCAAGTACCTCAATTGAATCAGTTTGTCCCTAGCCAAGATGACGGAGGGCATGTAGAAGGACAGAACCTCCCCCAAATAAATCTGTCATCTCAGGAATTATAGCAGTCCATCTGAGTCTCATTTTTTCCTCCCTTGGCTGTTTTTTCCCCATGAGCACAGCATAGTAAGTAGATATACGTTTGGCGTGGTCAGGCTCCACCAGCAGTGTTTCTAGTTTAGTGTTTTCTAAAAGGACAGGCCCGGATCCAAATTGAGCATGAGCCGCATGCCTCAATCTGGTATAATGGAATGACCATGAATCGGGAACACCCAACACCCTCTTTAGTTGCACAAATGTCTTTAGTTCACTATTATCAAACAATTGATGCAGATAGGTAAGGCCAAATTTGGCCCATCTATGCCCATCTTCCAGACAATATAAAAATCCTTCAGACCGGGATTAAACCATAGTGGAGCATTGAGCGATAGGTGTAGAGGACCGTCCCGTATGTGTTTCATACAGACCTCAAGTACCTGTTTAGCTGATTTTATTTTTTTAAGTGTATTTTGTGTATTTTGTGCGTGTACTCGAGAGAGGAGCCGGACTGCAGGAGTTGGGAGTAGGCAGGCCTCCCCCAGAGGCAATCTGCCACCTTTCTCCATGCCCCGGGTGGCAATGGTGGGTGTGTGAGGGGGTCCTACCACACAGCCCGCCCTACCTGCTCCGCTTTGAAGCCCAACGGGGCAGAGGGACTCCCTATAAGGGAGTGAGAGGATCTAGCCCGCTCAACCAGCCCCGTTAGTCCTTTGCCTCATTTTTTAGAGACCGCGTGGTCAAAGTGTGTGCATGTTAACCCAATTTCGAGTGCGTGTAAGTGTGGTGGTTTTTGTGGGAGGGGGGTGGGCGTACTAAGCGCAGGCTTACCTCGCATAGCACACCCACCGGGAGCCGGGCTGAGACCACCAAACTCAATTCACATGTAGCTGAGACCGGGATCTGAACCCCTAGCTGCAGAGGTGAATGGCTTGTCAGCGCAGTGCCAATCGCGTTGAGCCACCGCAGCTCCCCCCTGTTTAGCTGATTTAAGTACAATCATACCGCCTTTAGGGATGAGCTTCGAGTTTGAGTCAAACTCATTGTTCGACTCGAACATTGCCTGTTCTGGCGAACAACGAACAATTTCGGGTGTTCGCGGCAAATTCGAAAAGCCGCGGAACACCCTGTTAAAGTCTATGGGAGAAATCTAAAGTGCTAATTTTAAAGGCTAATATGCAAGTTATTGTCATAAAAAGTGTTTGAGGACCTGGGTCCTGCACCAGGGGACATTTATCAATGCAAAATGGGGTATCAAATGGGGTATACTGGGCTAGTGATACATTGAAAAATGTTTGAATGCGCCTGTAACAATATAGTGTCTCCCATCCACATATGAATACATCTGTATTAGTGTGGTATCTCCCATCCACAGAAGGGGTTGGTGTTGCTGGTCATCAAGGAGGGTGTCTCCTAACCTCCACCGAAATAATATGGACCCGTACAAATGATGTGGGTTTTCCAAATTAAAATGTTCAATGTACATCCGTTGTGACAAAGTTAACCACTAGGGGCTCCCGCTATTACCGAATGACGCCCACAGCGCTGAGACTCGGGTGATCAAAGATCCGTCCCGGCCCCTTACCACGTGATTAGCTGTCAGCCAATGACAGCTGATCACATGATGTAAACAAAGGATCGCTAACATCGTGAGGAGAAAAAAATCTGATCACCGGCTTGTGTACAAGGGACATCGGTCCCAAAGAGGATGAGGCAATTCTGCCTCATCTGTGCCCTAAAATACCGGCCGCCAGTGCCACCTGCCATTGCCAACTGCCAGTGCCCACAAGTGCCACCTATCAATGCCCACAAGTGCCACCTATCAATGCCCACCAGTGGTGCCAATCAGTGCGTCATCAGTGCCACCTAGTAATGCTGCCTATCAGTGTAACCTACCAGTGCCGTTCAGTGCCCATCATTGCCACCCATCAGTGCCCACCAGTGCCACCTATCAATGCCCTTCAGTGCCCCCCATCAGTGCCACCTCTCAGTGTCACCTCTCAGTGCCCACCAGTGCCACCTTGTTGGTGCCCATCAGTGCAGCCCATCAGTGTACATCAATGAAGGAGAAAAATTACCTGTTTGCAAAATGTTATAACAAAATATTAAAAAAATATATTTTTTAAATTGGTCTTATTAATTTTTTAACAAAAAATTAAAACCGCAGAGGTGATCAAATAACACCAAAAGAAAGCTCTATTTGTGGGAAAAAAATATATAAAAAAATATAAAAATATATAAAAATGTCATTTGGGTACAGTGTTGTATGACCGCGCAATTTTCATTCAAATTGTGACAGCGCTGAAAGCTGAAAATTGGTCTGGGCAGGAGGGGGGGTTGGCATACAAATAGCCTTCACAGATTCTCCTTAGCTTGACACATTTCGCTCCTACCACTGGGCGTCTTTAGAAGCTTATGGAGTCTGTGATTGGCTGTCTTTTATATTATTTTATTCTTTTATATTCTGAGTACCTCCCACTACTCTCATTGATTGCGCAGTTTAAATTACTATACTATAGTAATTACTATAACTTCCGCTTTCCTGAAAGTGACACATCCACCGTGACCAGAAGTGACATCCGGAACCAGAAGTGATGCAATCCCTATGCTCTAAGGTAAATATTATCAACCTTGCTTCCTGTGCTAACAGGAAGTGTCCAACAAACGCTATCTTGTGCTATAAATTGGTCAGGGGCGGCACGATTAGTTCAAATATTTTTGTTTCTTTTTTTATTTTTATTTGTAGCTTGTTGTTTACTTTTTTTATTTTTGTATAATTATTTTATTCTTTTTAATATTCATTTTCTTATTCTTTACTTTTTTATTTTATTAATTTAAATATTATTTTAAGGGGGGGTAGGAGGGTTAGAGGCAGTGGCGGCTGGTGCTCAATTTTTCACAAACAAACGGAAAAAAAAAACATCAATTGCAGCCTCACTGTGCCCATCAATTGCTGCCACTGTGCCCATCAATTGTCACCACTGTGCCATGCCAAACGCATTCACTGTGCCCAACAATTGTCACCACTGTGCAATCAATTGTCACCACTGACCAGGTTTTGGCCAAAACTTTACCGCCGCGCCCAAAGTTTATCTACAAATGCCCCCCAATATTGAAAGACAAAATTGTTAAAAGCATCCCTGACCCCCCAAAAAAAACTGGTCACTTTCCTTTATCAAACAGGCTTCTTTAAATGTGGTAGATGCTTAGTATGTAGGACATGCAAAGGAGATAAGAAAAAGACCACACACTTTAAATCTAGATCCACAGGACAGACGTATGAAATTCCCAAATTCATAACCTGTGGCACCACGCATTTCAATTATCTTTTAGCATGTGAATGCGTTCTCCAATATGTGGGTAGGACCACAAGAGAACTCAGGCCTTGTACAGACGAGCAGACATGTCCGATGAAAACGGTCCGTGGACCGTTTTCATCGGACATGTCTGCTGGGAGGTTTTAATCTGATGTGTGTACACACCATCAGACCAAATTCACCGTGGACAGAATATGCGGCGACGTGGCGGTGACGATGACGCGTCGACGTGCGCGCACCAGGAAGGTCAATGCTTCCACGCATGCGTCGAATCACTTCGGGCCAGCGGACATGTCCGATGAATTGTACTAACCATCGGACATGTCCGACGGACAGGTTTCCACCGGACAAGTTTCTTAGCATGCTAAGAAACTTTTGTCCGCTGGAAACCTGTCCGCTAGGCCAGGAATCCGGTCCGCTAGGCCGTACACACGGTCGGACATGTCCGCGGAAACGTCCGTTTCAGCAGACATGTTCGGTCGTGTGTACGAGGCCTCAAAGTGAGGTCGCGAGAACACATTAACAGTATCAAAAAGGGCTTTCGGAAACATAGTTAATCATATCATTTTAGGAGATTTCAGAACAGAGATCCAACTAAATAGATTTTTTGTGGCATTGATAGGGTAGAAAAACATTGGTGGGGCACAAACTTGAAACAGGCCATCTCCCAAAATGAAACCCAATAGATATACCAAAGTGTTAAATGTGGACATAAATTGTTTTATCAGTAATTTTTTATTTTATGAGGTATTTTTATGTAATCTTTATGTAACTGTAATACTTTTTTATTTTATTAATTTATTTATTTAATTCTCTGTATCAATTTATATAATGTATATTTTGCGTGTACTCTTTGGTATTTTCTTTATTGTAGCATAATGATTTAGTATTTTCCATTGAGTATTGTAAACATAATGTAATACCCATCTAACAACTCTGTGTGGCTATTATAGAGTGCAATACCCAATTTATAGCACAAGGCGTTTGTTAGACACTTCCTGTTGGCACAGGAAGTGAAGTTGATAATATTTACCATAGAGCATAGAAGTTGCATCACTTCCGGTCACGGTGGATGGGTCCCTTCCGGTTCCAGTGGAACCCGGAAGTGATAGTAATTTCAACTGCGCAATCAATGAGAGTAGTGGGAGGCATTGGGTGTAGTGTTAGGTACTCAGACTATAAAAGACAGCCAATCACAGACTCCATAAGCTTCTGATGACGCCCAGTGGGAGGGGTGAAACGCGTCAAGCTAAGGAGAATCTGTGAAGGCTGTTTGTATGCCAAGGCAGCAATTTTGCAAAATTTTAAGGATTTTGATATAAGTGTAACAGTCTATGAACCTTTTAAATACATTTTACAGTATTACTCTCTATACTTCTTCTTTCCTTATTGTTTAACTTTGTCACAACGGATGTACATTGATCGTTTAAATTTGGAAGACCCAGATCATCTGTATGGGTCCATATTATTTTGGTGGAGGCTAGGAGACACATCTCCTTGATAACCAGCAACACCAACCCCTTCTGTGGATGGGATATACCGCACTAATACAGATGTTTTAATATGTGGATGGGAGACACCATATTGTTACAGGCGCATTCAAACATCTTTCCGGTGAGTGGGGACCCAGGAGGGGAGAACGATTAACCACCTGAGAACATTTTTCACTTTATCATCAGCCCAGTATACCACATTTGAGGGACTTTATTGATTGTATTTTTGCACAATATTAGCACTGAGCACTTTATTATCTTTTTTATATATCTTATGTTATATATGGTGACACAGATTTATGTATGTTAGCAATTTTATAGGAGCAGCGCCGAGTTTAAATTATTTATTCACCATCAATAAATAGCTCCAAAGATCTTAGTATGCAGCCTTTAATGTTTGGTGATATGATTTTGATAACGATTGATTTCCTGACACAATCTCAGGATTAACCCCATTTCTACCGTTTGACTCAAATCAATGAGAGCATGCAAACCAGAGCAAAATAATTCACATCCTCACCTTTAAACATTCAGCCATCAAAGAAGCCCAACCCTTTATTTCCTATAGCTTTATAAACATCATGACATCATTCACATGAACACACTGATTGGTTAATTCTATACAGTACAGTCCCATTTACACGCCCCCTGTGACGTCTGTTCTTTGTACATGGCACACATTCTCCTTGTAAGTCCACGTGTCATACAGGCATAAAAAGTTCCTTCAGTAAAGCGAGGACAAGGAGGGGGAGGGAGTTTGAACACATGTGCTCTTAATAATAGTCTTTTGTCCTCCATTTCAAGTTTAAGATGTACTTGTAACTCCATTATCTGTTTCTTAATTTTTAAGGATAATATCTGCATTGTAACATATACCCATACATACATATGCATATATATCTTATATAGATAATGAATAGAAAAACAAATAAACAATATAAGGAAAGAAAAACAACATTTGAGTGATTTTAGCACAAAGTAGCATATAATAAAATATTCATTTTATTTCACGTCCAGCACAGTCCCCCCTTAAAATTACTATTTTATCAGTACTGTCCTCAGGTAACATTCTAAATGCACCCCCCTTGTCACTAATATCATGTCTAAGGCCATATGTTTTACAAAGTCATTTGTGAAGTGGCCTCTAGGTGTTCAGCTATACCCTGGAGTGCATCCCTGTTTACAGTTAACGAACCTCTGTTGACCATAGCAAATATAATTAATCCAATCTACATTCCCATTACTGAATTAAATTTCATAAAAGCAGCAGTTTCACCAAATTACTATATTTTCCTTCTTACTATACTTTTAATCATAAACATTTCAATTCTGCAGAAAAACATCAATTTAGGTTGGGCTATCCTAAATATTTTATTTCCTAAAGAAACTTATTCATATTGAATTACACTAGTTTTCAGAACCAATCATACAGTATGATCAACTGAACCACATGTGCCCTTGTCACACCATGACTGTTTAAACAAACATAGCAGCCCTTGGTTCAGTCTTCAGTATGGACGAACATACAGGAAGTTTCATTGTTCTTCTACATGGATCCAGTTATAAAAGCACAATATCCCTTCCCAATAAACACATTCGTCAATCCGAAGCCTGGAAAGTGACTTTTTGATTCACGGTGGCTCTATCACACTGCATCATGTGTTCATACTGTATCTATAATTTCACTATTTTAACTAGGGTTGTCCCGATACCACTTTTTTAGGACCGAGTACAAGTACCGATACTTTTTTTCAAGTACTCGCCGATACCGAATACCGATACTTTTTTTAAAATGTGTCCCCAAATGCAGCCATGTCCCCCCACAAATGCAGCCATGTCCCCCCACATATGCAGCCATGTCCCCCCACATATGCAGCCATGTCCCCCCACATATGCAGCCATGTCCCCCATATATGCAGCCATGTCCCCCATATATGCAGCCATGTCCCCCCACATATGCATCCATGTCCCCCCACATATGCATCCATGTCCCCCCCACATATGCAGCCATGTCCCCCCTATATGCAGCCATGTCCCCCCTATATGCAGCCATGTCCCCCCTATATGCAGCCATGTCCCCCCTATATGCAGCCATGTCCCCCCTATATCCAGCCATGTCCCCCCATACCTAGATGCCGCCGCCGCTGCATGGGTTAAACAGCGTGTGGGGAATATCACAGCTTTCATTTGAATAGCTGTAGTATTCCCCGCTGCGCCGCGTATAGACACTCTCCCTTGCTCGGGATTGGAAAGATCCCGAGCAAGGGGGAGTGTCTATACGCGGCGAGGCGGGAAATACTACAGCTATTCAAATGAAAGCTGTGATATTCCCCGCATGCTGTTTAACCAATGCGGCGGCGGCGTTGTTGTGGTATGCAATGGGTCGGCGGCGGCATTCGTTGCGGCGGCGGCGGGTGCTTGGGGCAAGTATTCTATTTAGGTATCGGGGGTATTTGCGGGAGTACAAGTACTCCCGCAAATACTCGGTATCGGTCCCAATACCGATACTGGTATCGGTATCGGGACAACCCTAATTTTAACCAACCTTTCTTTTTAGCATTCAGTTGTCACTGGACAAATCTTAATCAAAGCTGCGTATACTGACACCTCCCATTCTTTTTGAAACAACACCCTTAAAGTAAGATGTTATTCAAAACAAATGGTGCAAAAACCCACATTTTATTAAAAAAATTCAAGAGAGAGAGAGAGAAATAGAGAGAGAAATAGAGAAAGAAAGAGAGAAAGAAAGAGAGAGAGTGAGAGAGAGAGAGAAGGAATGAGAGAGAGAAAGAAAGAGAAAGAAAGAGATCTCTATATCAAACAAAACTACCTAATTAATATGAGCTTTCTTTTAGATAAAGATTTGCCCTATAATAAACCTTTATAGTTCACTAACATACACTCAGATATTTTTGCCTTCAAAATCTCAATGAACTCTCAAGAAAAGTTATTTAGGCTCAAAAATGTTTTAAAACCATTACGGTTTCAACAGACTCACATCACAGAAGGGTAATTTACCACAGTGTGTCAGGCTGTGTAACCCGATCTCTCTGCTAAGGCCTAGTACACACGAGAGGATTTATCCGCGGATACGGTCCACCGGACCGTTTCCGCGGATAAATCCTCTCGAGGATTTGCGAGGATTTGGATCCGATGGAGTGTACTCACCATCGGATCCAAATCCGCGCCGAAATCCCCTCGCGATGACGTGTCGCGACGTCGCCGCGCTGATGACGCGGCGACGTGTGCGACGCTGTCATAAAAGGAATTCCACGCATGCGTCGAATCATTACGACGCATGCGGGGGATCCATTTGGACGGATTGATCCGGTGAGTCTGTACAGACCAGCGGATCAATCCGTTGGGATGGATTCAAGCGGATAGATTTGAAAGCATGTCTTCAAATTTCTATCCGCTTGAAATCCATCCCAGGGGATAAAAATCCGCGGAAACAGATCCGCTGGATTGTACACACCAGGGGATCTATCCGCTGGAGCCGGTCCGCGGATCAATTCCAGCGGATGGATCCTCTCGTGTGTACGGGGCCTAAGAGATAGAGAGAGAGAGACTTTCATTCCCTGGTCTCCAGAGAGAGAAACATCTGCTGGCTATTTAAACCGAATCTTACTGCTTCGAACAGATTGTACAAGCTTTATATGCCATATACCATACAATGTGACTACAATCGAATTGTATTGTTTTTTCTAATTTTTAACCCTTTTTTAAGCATTTTAAACATATTTGGTTTGTACATCTGCCAAAAATCATGTACATTACATTATAATATGACATTTCTTGACTACAGCAGCGACACAAAAAATTGTTTAGTGGACAAATCTCGTGAAATCCACAGATCAGTTCCTGCGCATGAACTGACCGGCGTTTTCCTCCGAGAAAATTACTCCAACCAGAACTTTGGACATAACTTTCATATTTTAATATTTTTCCTGGGGAACCTTAAGCAAATTAGAACAATTTACTACCCCAATTTAACAACCAAACCCCAGTTTAGAATATGTTATAAACATTGCTCAATCTTCAACTTATTATTAATTCTTGCAACCAAATCTGTAGGATTTTCTGTTAAATACTAAATACCATGGGGCAGATCCACGTACATCGGCGCATATATAGACCGGCGTAGCGCATCTCATTTACGTTACGCCGGCTCAACTCAGAGAGGCAAGTACCGTATCCTCAGAGTATTTGCGCCTGACGATGCGCCGGCGCAACGTAAATTACGAGGTGTAAGCCGGCGTAATTGAAAGTAGGAAGGAAGTGGGCTTGTTCCATTGAAATGAGCCGTGACCCCAAGCAAATGAAGGGCCGGACGGACGGAGCATGCGCAATGATGCTGACTATGTTTAGTGCCTCTCTGCGCATGCTCAGAACTCGGCCTGGCGTAATCAGTGAGATACGAACTAGGCCCGGCGTAATTAGTGAGATACGCCCAGGGCATAAATACGCCCAAACATGCGCCCGTCCAGTGCAAAAGTACATCCTCTTGTTTCCCCCCCTGAAGCAAGGTGCTTTTGTTCTGTTGTTTGTAGGTGTTTGTTGGTGTGTGTTTTAGAGCCATGTCAGCAGCTGGGAAGAAGAGGAAGCTAAATTACTCCCCACAGGAGAGGGCTATCATTGTCAGGGCCATGACCCAGTATGATAGGTACCTCCATGGGCCAGAGAGTGCCAATACCACTGTGGCCAGGAGGAGGAAGATCCTGCAACAGATTGCAGATGATGTAAATGCATTGGGGAGTGAGGCCAGGACCCCCAATGAGATATTAAAAAAGATCAATGATCTCCGGCGCGTGATTCGAGGTAAGCTGGCCAAGATGACCACTCATGCAAGGGGCACTGGAGGGGGACCAGCCACTACTGTGAGGCTCACTGATGAGGAGCGGGTGGTTGCCCAGTGCCTCCACAGGCATCAAGTGGAGGGAGTGCCTGGCTTTGACTCTATTGAGGAGGTCTTGAGGACAGGTAAGTGTGTTTTTTTCTATCTGGTGTGTAGCATGTGTGGGGGTGGAAGGGAACATGTGACAAGTGTGTGGATCCTCCAACCTGTGAATGTTTTGTGTCATCCACAGATGTGCAGGAGGGTGCTAGGCCATCTGGCCAGTCCACACCATCCCCCGGACATGAGTCTGAGGCAGACCCCCAGGCAAGCCAGGAGTCCTCTGTGGAGGGGAGTGGCCACACCTCTCCCCATGAGGAGGTTGAGGAGGAGGAGGTCACCAGTGGCAATGAGGTGAGGCTCCATTTGGAGGAGTCTACCCCTGTTTCTGGCACCAGTCAGGCCTCCATCAGGGGTAGCCCCTTCCACTCCTCCCCCAACAGGGCTTCCCCCCCAAGTGTCTCCCCTTCTCTTAGGCCCCAAGCCACATCAGGACCCAGGAAGGCAACCAGGAAGACAAGGGGGGTGGCAGACATTCTGCCAGAAAACCTCCGGAGGGACCAGGCCCGCCAGACCCGCCATCTGGGTCAGGTCGCGAGGAGTATGGAGCACATGGAAGACAGCATGGCCTCCATAAAGGAGTCTGTGCAGGATGTGGCATGCAACTCCATAGCTGTGATCACCTACATGTATGATCTGCAGACCACCACAGCAGGCGTGGGTCAGGAGGTGCGCGCCCTGACAGAGGCTGTCAGAGCCAACACGGCAGCCATCTAGGCGGGGGTGAGGCTGCAGGAGGACACCAATGTGGTCCTCACCCGCATCGCCCTGGCATTGGAGGCCAGGCCGCCAGGTGTGCAGAGACCAGGGGATGCTCCGCCTCCTCTTGATTTCCCCCCCATGAGTCTCCCCTGAGGAGCCGGGGCCGTGGCCGTCACAGGCGTGGGGCACGGCAGCGCCGGTAGTTTTTTTTTGTTGTTTTATTTTTACTCAGGTTATGAGTGTTTTATGTTTCTTTTTTATTTTACTCAGGTTATGAGTTTTTATATCATTTTGTAGACCAAGCACATGGTTAGTAGTGCAGGCTACAGTGTGAATGATGTTTGAATGTGGGGTGACATTCCTGCCAGAAAAGGGGTGTCACCCTTGGTTGTGGTGGAGAAGTGATCCCCAGGACCAGGGAGAAGTGTTCCCAAGGTCCGTGTGAATGGTGTATGAATTCAAAAGAAGGGGATTTAGAATGTATCCTCACATGAAGTGAGCATGTGGATACATGGTAGTATAGCATGTGCCACGTCCTAAATAAATTCAAACAAGGAAATGACCTAGGGGCGAGTCATGGACTTTGAAGGCACTATAATTTGGTGAAGATATCAGTAATGAAAAAAAGGAGGATTTTTTTCTAAAAAGCATTTATTACAAAATATATTATACAGTTATAAAATCTCCATACACTTGAATTCGCACAATAACAGTTATACAGCATAGCTATAGTCATAACAGATCACCAGGAATAAATAACTAAACATCATAGGACTAAATTAATAGTTATAAGAAAAATATTCTATATAGAGGCATAACCTCCAACCAATAATAGATATGTATGACTCCTGGATTGGAACCGAAGACTCATAGACTGGATGTCTATACGGTGGTATGTGCGACGCTGTGGCCTGACATGTTTTGCGCTGGAATTGGCGCTTCTTCAAAAAGCCTTTGAGTTTGCTACAGTTATGGAGAGAGAATATAAGTTACATATAACATATATATATGATAGTAGAACAAAAATAATAATAAGATATTTGTGAGTGCTGGCAATCAACAGGCGTACGTGCAAAGCAGAAGACAGGCCAGGGAGACCCAGAGACACCAGACCAAGAGGGTGGGGGAGGCGCTAGAGGCCCAACCATATAGCAGCTGCAATATGCCCTAAATTTCACACAAAGGGGACATGATTGCATAGTAATCAAGTAGGAAGAGCTAGTACTGAAGTAGAGCATAATTTAAAGTGATAAAATGCTGAAAAATAATTACAGCGAAAGTACTCACATCAGGGAGCATAAATTAAGTAAGGTAGCAGTGGCCCAAAGTTTACACTTATAGGAGTTTGGCCAAGGGATCTTGCTAGGATAAGGTATAACCAAAGCATGTGCACGACATTTGTTTTAGGTATCTCCTAGATGCATAAAATATCTGGAATATCAATAAAAACAAATTAGATACCATAGATAGAAAAAATATGCAATTGCTGGTTAGTAAGGGACCATGGCTTACCATTACATGATAATTTATGATATAGAGGTGCCAAAGCAGTAATCAAAAGTATAGCGCCATGAAATGGGGCAAGCTTCAGAATGCTGAGGTTAAGCAGAGATGCTCCAGAAGTAGCAATCAGGGAACCAATACCCAGAGCTACCAAGCCAAACAGTCACTGGAACGAAATTATAAAAAGGTCTGAATAAGTGTCTATTACCGACCAAAGTATAGCATACAGATATAAAAATGGCCGGGGGGAAGAGAGTGCTTACCTATCAAATAGACCGAGGGCATGTGCTGTAGTCCGTAGGCCTCCCGGGAGGCTAGGATAATGGATACCAGGGCACTTGGCCCTTAAATAGCCCCACGTCCCGTTCCGATGAACGTACACGTCGGCGCAGCCGAGTGACGTCATCGAAGCTGGCCGCATACTCCAGCGATGCACGCGCCACCCACAGATACTGGGGCGCGCGCAGTGCACTGAAGTAAGTGAACATAAGGGTGGTGAGTAGACGCCACCCAGTGGTCACTGATGATACCGCTGTGAGATGAAAAAACAGCGGCCACATTGTATGAAATAAAATTAGGGCAAAAAAGCAACTGCATATGGGGCCTGATTTACTAAGCTATGTGCGCTGCGCTGGTTCATGCATTAATTAGTACTCCGGGTGGAGGCTTAATCAGGCGCATGAACCAGCGTAGCAGCCGGCGCATTGAAACTAATATGTAAAGCCGCGCCGAACTCCCTATAGAAGTCTATGGGAGAAATCAAAAGTGTTCATTTTAAAGGCTAATCTGCAAGTTTAGTCCTAAAAAGTGTTTGGGGACCTCAGTCCTGCCCCAGGGAACATGTATCAATGCTTTTTTTATTTTTTAAAACGGCCGTTTTTTCGGGAGCAGTGAAATTAATAATTCTTAAAGTGAAACAATAAAAGTGAAATATTCCTTTAAATTTCGTACCTAGGGGGGGTGTAATGTCAGCATGTGAAATAGCGCATTTTTCCCGCACTTAGAACTCCCCCTGCACAAAGTGACATTCTGAAGGAAAAAAGTCATTTAAAATTTCACACGCGGCTATAATGAATTGTCGGCTCTGACAATTCTAAAGGGATTCATTCATAAAACAAACAAAAAAATGTGTAGGGGTTCCCCCAAATTAAATTACCAGGCCCTTCAGGTCTGGAATGGATATTAAGGGGAACCCCGCCGTAAAAACCAAAAAAAAAAAAGACGTGCGGTTCCCGGCAAATATCCATTCCAGACCCTTCAGGTCTGGTGTGGATTTTAAGGGGAACTCCACCCCAAATTGAAAAAAAAATGGCGTGGAGTCCCCCTAAAAATCCACACCAGACCCTTATCCGAGCACGTTGACCTGGCCGGCCGCAGAAAAGAGGGGGGGACAGAGTGCGGCCCCCCCCCTCTCCTGAACCGCACCAGGCCACATGCCCTCAACATGGGGAGGATGTCCCCATGTTGATGGGGACAAGGGTCTCATCCCCACAACCCTTGCCCGGTGGTTGTGGGGGTATGCGGGCGGGAGGTTTATCAGAATCTGGAAGACCCCTTTAACAAAGGGGACCCCCAGATCCTGACCCCCCCCCTGTGTGAAATGGTAATGGGGTACATTGTACCTCTACCATTTCACCCCAAAAAAAATGTCAAAGTGATAAAAATGACAGTAGCCGGTTTTTGACAAATCTTTTAATAAAATCTTCTTTTCTTCTTTCCTTCGGGGTTCTTCCGCTGCTTCTTTCTTCTCGTCCACATCTTGCCCGACGTCTTCTTCTATCTTCTCCGTCCGTCCTTCCGCCTTCTGGTCCCGCATCTTGCCCGTTGTCTTCTCCGTCCGCCTCCTCGTCCGCATCTTGGGTCTTCTGCGGTCTTCTTCTCGGTCCGCCGCCTTCTCGTCCCCTGCGTTTGAATTGTAATTGGCCGCCGTTTTCCCGCTCCTGGGACCCGCCCCCCTCTGACGCCACAAGTAAACTCCTTAGAAGGTCATGTGCGTCAGAGGGGGGCGGGGTCACATGAGTGTGACACGGCGGGAACTTCTTCTCCGGGCGGCGCGATTGAAATTGAATTCCCCCGCTGTGTGACGCTCTGCGACCCCGCCCCCCTCTGACGCACATGACCTTCTAAGGAGTTTACTTGTGGCGTCAGAGGGGGGCGGGTCCCAGGAGCGGGAAAACGGCGGCCAATTACAATTCAAACGCAGGGGACGAGAAGGCGGCGGACCGAGAAGAAGACCGCAGAAGACCCAAGATGCGGACGAGGAGGCGGACGGAGAAGACAACGGGCAAGATGCGGGACCAGAAGGCGGAAGGACGGACGGAGAAGATAGAAGAAGACGTCGGGCAAGATGTGGACGAGAAGAAAGAAGCAGCGGAAGAACCCCGAAGGAAAGAAGAAAAGAAGATTTTATTAAAAGATTTGTCAAAAACCGGCTACTGTCATTTTTATCACTTTGACATTTTTTTTGGGGTGAAATGGTAGAGGTACAATGTACCCCATTACCATTTCACACAGGGGGGGGGTCAGGATCTGGGGGTCCCCTTTGTTAAAGGGGTCTTCCAGATTCTGATAAACCTCCCGCCCGCATACCCCCACAACCACCGGGCAAGGGTTGTGGGGATGAGACCCTTGTCCCCATCAACATGGGGACATCCTCCCCATGTTGAGGGCATGTGGCCTGGTGCGGTTCAGGAGAGGGGGGGGGCCGCACTCTGTCCCCCCCTCTTTTCTGCGGCCGGCCAGGTCAACGTGCTCGGATAAGGGTCTGGTGTGGATTTTTAGGGGGACTCCACGCCATTTTTTTTTTCAATTTGGGGTGGAGTTCCCCTTAAAATCCACACCAGACCTGAAGGGTCTGGAATGGATATTTGCCGGGAACCGCACGTCTTTTTTTTTTGGGGTTTTTACGGCGGGGTTCCCCTTAATATCCATTCCAGACCTGAAGGGCCTGGTAATTAAATTTGGAGGGACCCCCTTTTTTTTTTTTTTTTTTAATGAGCAATGACTCTATTCTTTATAGCCATGAGTACTTTAACCACTTGCCCACCGGGTTAATTCTGGCACTTCTCTCCTTCATGTGAAAATCACAATTTTTTGGCTTGAAAATTAATCAGAACCCCCAAACATTATATATTTTTTTTTAGCAGACATCCTAGGGAATAAAATGGCAGTCATTGCAATACTTTTTGTCACACCGTATTTGCGCAGCGGTCTTACAAGCGCACTTTTTTTGGATAAAAATCACTTTTTTGAATTAAAAAATAAGACAACAATACATTTTGCCCAATTTTTTTCTATATTGTGAAAGATAATGTTACGCCGAGTAAAATGATACCCAACATGTCACGCTTAAAAATTGCGCCCGCTCGTGGCATGGCGTCAAACTTTTACCCTTTAAAAAACTCGATAGGCGACGTTTAAAAAATTCTACAGGTTGCATTTTTTGAGTTGCAGAGTAGGTCTAGGGCTAGAATTATTGCTCTCACTCTAACGATCGCGGCGATACCTCACTTGTGTGGTTTGAATACTGTTTTCATATGCGGGCGCTACTCGCGTATGCGTTTGCTTCTGTGCGCGAGCTCGTCGCGACGGGGCGCTTTAAAAAAATTTTTTGGGGTTTTCTTATTTATTTTTATTTAGTTTTATAATGTTTTACACTGAAATAAAAAAATAAAAAAAAAATGATCAGTTTTCTTCCTATTACAAGGAATGTAAACATCCCTTGTAATAGGACTAGTGTGTGACAGGTCCTCTTTATGGAGAGAGGCGGGGTCAATAAGGCTGGAAAGCATGGTATTGCAAAAAAAAAAAAAAGATCTCATGCTTTCAGCTGCAATCATGTTCGTTCACCACAGTGGTGTAGTGTATAGCACTTTGACCTAGCAGCAAAAGAGTCGTTGGTTCGAATCCCGCCCGTGACAGCATCTGCATGGAGTTTGCATGTTCTCCCTGTGCCTGCGTGGGTTTCCTCCCACAATATAAAAACACGCTGTAAATCGGTTCCGGTCTAAATAAGCCCTAATATGCAGTAGTATATTAAGGTTTGGTTCTGCCCAAGGCCTGACTACATATCTGCACCTCCTAATAGAAAAATGACCCACCCCTTCCTGTCAAGGTCACACCCTGTTTTTGTATAACCCCGCCCAGTAATTTTCAGGGGACCCACACACTAGTTCTGGGGGGGCACTGGATTCCCTTAACCACTTCCATACCAGGCACTTACGCACCTTCCCGCCCAAGCCAATTTTCAGCTTTCAACACTGTCGCACTTTGAATGGCAATTGCGCGGTCATACAACACTGTACCCAAACAAAATTGGCGTCCTTTTTTCCCCACAAATAGAGCTTTCTTTTGTTGTTATTTGATCACCTCTGCGTTTTTTTTTTGCGCAACAACTAAAAAAAGACTGCAAATTTTGAAACAAAAAAACCTTTTTCTTTTTTTAGGTTAATTTTTTTGTAAAGAAGTTTTTCTCTTTCAATTACGGGCACTGATATGGCGGCACTGATGGGCCCCGATGAGATGGCACTGATGGACATCGATGAGGTAGTACTGACGGCACAGATGAGGTGGCATTGATTGGCGGCGCTGCTATGCGGCACTGATGGGCACTCATAGGCGGCACTGATGGGCACTCATGGGCGGCACAGATGGGCGGCACTTATGGGTGGCACTGATGGATACTTATGGGCGGCACTTATGGGTGGCACTGATGGATACTTATGGGTGGCACAGGTGGGCACTGTGCATGGATGGGCACTGTGGGGTGGCACTGATTTTCCCAGTCAGTGCCCATTTGTGGGCACTGATTGGCATCTTTTTTCTTATTTTTTAATGCTTTTTGTTTTTTTGTTCTATATTTTTTTTGTTTTTGCACACCCTGGTGGTCCAGGGTGGGCATCCCTGGTAGTCCAGTGTGGTGATCCGAGGGGGGGCTGCGCTGATAAACAATCAGCGCGAACGCCCCCTGTCAGGAGAGCCGCTGATCGGCTCTCCTATACTCGCGTCTGTAAGACGCGAGTGAGGAAGAGCCATCGATGGCTCTTCCTGTTTACATCGTGATCAGCCGTGATTGGACACGGCTGATCACGTGGTAAAGAGTCTCCGTCTCCGTGAGAGACTCTTTACCGAGATCGGAGATGCAGGGTGTCAGACTGACACCCCGCATCACCGATCGCCGCGCTGCGTGCCCCCACAGGCGCGTGCGGCATGAAATCCTGCAGGACGTCCTGTCAGGATTGTGTAACCACTTCCCGGACGTAAATCGGCCATAGGCTGGGCGGGAAGTGGTTAATTTGCATAGTTTTTCTCTCACTTCCTGTTTGGCTATGGGGCAGGAAGTGAAGGCAAATCTCCCCAATTGGACACAGATAATACAAAATAAACTGACAGGGCCTATAACCCTCCCTCACTCTATCCAAAATGAAACAAAATAAAACTTGTTGATTATAGTTCTTGTCAGGGGCGGACTGACCATTGAGTCACTCGGGCACTGCCCGAGGGCCCCATGCCACTAGGGGGCCCCATCCGGGTTGCCAGGCTCAGTAAAACCAGGGACAGTATGTAAAAATCTGTGTTTTTTTTAGATCTGTCCCTGATATGTCCGAAAATGACATGCTTTTAATGTGAATATCCCAAGATTTTAGCTGCCCGCCTCTGCACTACCTCCTGGCGTGGTGGTCATCTGTAAGCCCAGGGGCCCCATAATCTTCTATTGCCCAGGGGCCCCATGAGTTGTCAGTCCGCCCCTGGTTCTAGTTTAAGCACAAATTTCATAGAGTTTTATTGAGAGCCCTAAGAAAATATAACCATGCCAATAGGCCAGGATAGAGCGTTGCTAATATGTAGGAATGTGTGTGTTAGAGCACCCCACCCAATGTTAACTAAAAAATTATTAATTTGCAAATAAGTATTATCTGCTCATTTTTTTGGGGATGTCTGCACCCCTGATAGTGACAACATTTGTGAGGTGTCTTCACCCTTTCTAATTCATTCACTTCCTGTCACATAGCCAAACAGGAAGTGAGGGTAAAACCTTACTAATATATTTTCTTGGGGACACAGAGATCAATCTAAATAGTTTCCCATTATGTAAATTGCACTCTAGCATTTTGCTGTGTACACCCCAAATTATTAGGGATCTTGGACTTTGGGGTCCATTTACTAAAGGCAAATCCACTCCTACAAGTGCAAAGCAAGGAAGAAAACAAAACAACTTTGCTTCTACAGGATTGGATGTTAAAACCATCAGTGCTTCCTCTCTGATTTTCAGCAACTATGCTTGTACTGCAGAGTGGCTTTGCCTTTACTAAACCCCAAACTAAATAATCATTTGGGGCAGGGATCCTCAAACTACGGCCCTCCAGCTGTTGTAGAACTACACATCCCATGAGGCCTTGTAATGCACTGACATTCACAGACATGACTAGGCATGATGGGAATTGTAGTTCCTGAACAACTGGAGGGCCGTAGTTTGAAGACCCATGATTTGGGGTGTACACAGCAGTGCTGGAGTGCAATTTGCTTAATGGGGACACTAGTTAGATTGACCGGTGTCCCCAAGAAATGACACTGGTAGGGTTTTAACCTCACTTCCTGTTCAGCTGTGTGACAGGAAGTGAAGCCAATTTTAAGAAAAGGGACACAAAGCTCAACACAAAAATAAAAAAACAACGCAGGGGTTCTAACACTCACTTGGCTTCCCTCAAACACCCACAATTTGAATAGGATTGCCTTGCGCTAGATTTAAGCACAGTGCTGTAAATCAGCACGTCAAGCCTGTCCACCAATAGCAAACCCCCCCCCCCACAGGCCATGTTTGCAGGTTTTCCTTCATCTTGCACATGTGCTTTAAAATAGTCTGGACAGCAATTCTTGATAAGAGAAATCCCCAAAACATGTCCTGTCGGGGGTACTTGAGGGCTGAGGACCACTGCAGAATAAATAAAATACTTACCAGTTTTTGTCTTTAAAGTCAGGGAGAATAAACATGGCAAACATTTCATGATTACACACCAGGAAAGAAGCTTAGACAAAAATCACACATAATTTGTTAGGCCCTAACCTAGTTCAGCTGCAGCTGTCAACATATGTAGCATGAAAAAGTAACAAAAGACAAACTTAACAATTTTAAAGTAATTTTTATTGGTCAACAAAACAAGGAAAGCAAAAAAAGACAAACAAACAAAAATACATTTCAAAATTCTAATTAACCATAGCTTTACACATTTTTCAGAAAATAAGGCCACATAGACAAATACATCAAAGTGAACATCATTTAAAAATAAACCAAAACCATTGGCAAAATAAAACAAAACCCATGCAACAAACCACATTTGTGTTTAGCAACAGCATTTCTGCCAGCCTGCCCCTTCTGAGGGCAGCTGAGGACTGATCGATCCAAGCTTTTTATAACAGTGCTAGTAATGAAGCAATTGAAATCACATGACCAAATTGCAGTCTCTAGTTTGGGTGAGCTTGTAATTGGGCACACCTGCAATTAACCCAAACCACGCTCTATGAGCATCCAATGAGTGTTTTTCACCTTTTAAAAAGAAAGGATATTTTTTTTCTAAGTGTTTGAGCATGCTCAGTTCATCACACATGTAGGAACCAAGCTGCAATGGAATGAGAGCTTTTTTTTTTTGGTTTCCCCTGATCTGATGCTTTCCAGCCTGAAGGGGAGGTGTTAAAGACAGAAGTAAACACGCACATTTAATAATCTATTTGTGTGAAAAAAAAGGTTGCCAATTTTGTTTGGGAGCCACGTCGCACGACTGCGCAATTGTCAGTTAAAGCGACGCCGCGCCGAATCACAAAAACTTGCCCGGTCATTGACCAGAAATATGGTCCGGGCTCAAGTGGTTAAAAATTAACAAAACACAAAAGTGAGCCCAATTTTTGGGGATAATGTGAAAGATGATGTTACACTGAGTAAATAGATACCTTACATGTCACGCTTTACTATTGGAAACACTCCTGCAATGGGGCCAAAATGAATTCCGTGAATATCCCCATAGGTGACCTTTTTCTTTTTTTTCCAGGTTACCAGTTTATAGTTACAAAGAAGGTCTAGTGGTAAAAGTATTGCTCTCGCTCTAACGCACGCGTCAATACCTCACATGTGTGGTTTGAACGATGTTTATATATGTGGGCGGGACTTGCGTAAGTCCCGCCCACATATGTAAAAATTATTTTTACTTTTTGCTATAATAAATATCCCCAAAAATATATATTCAAAAAACTAAAAAAACCCTCAGTTTAGGCCGATACGTATTCTACATCTTTTTGGTTCCAAAAAATCGCAAATAGCGTTTAGTGTTTGGTTTTTGCAAAAGTTATAGCGTCTACAAATTTTTTTTTTTGTTGTTTTAACTAGTTATTGGGGCGATCAGCGATTTTTATCGGTACTGCGACATTATGGCGGACACATCGAACAGTTTTTTGGAACCATTGGCATTTTTCTAGCGATCAGTGCTGTAAAAAATGCATTGCTTACTCAAAAAATGCCACTGGCAGGGAAGGGGTTAACACTAGGTGCGAGGGAGGGGTTAAATATGTTCCCTGGGTGTGTTCTAACTGTAGGGGGGGGGGGACTGACATGTGTAAATGACAGATCGCTGTTCATGAAGGGGAACTCCAGACCCCCGGAAAAAAAATAAGGTGGGTTCCCTCCAGGTGCATACCAGGCTCTTAGGCTTGGTCTGGAACATAAGGGGTTAAACCCGCGCAAAAAAAATAGCGTGGGGTCCCCCCCAAGATCCAAACCAAGCCATTATCCCAGGCACGCAGTCTGGTCAGACAGGAATGGGGGTGGGGACGAGCGAGCGCCCCCCTCCCTCCTGAGCCATACCAGACCACATGCCCTCAACATGGGGGAGTGTGTGCTGTGGGGGAGGGGGGCACTGCCCCCCCAACCCAAAGCACTCTTGTCCCCATGTCGATAGGGACAAGAGCCTCTTCCCGACAACCCTGGCCGTTGGTTGTCGGGGTATGCGGGCGGAGGGCTTATCAGAATCTGAGAGACCCCTTTAATAAAGGGGTCCCCAGATTCCGGCCCCCCACCCTATGTGAATGAGTATGGGGGTACATTGTACCCCTACCCATTCACCTGGGGAAAAAAATGGAAAAAAATAATACACCACACATGAATAAATTAATTTATTAGTCAGCCGGGGGTCTTCTGCCGGGGCCCCCCACCACCACCCCATTAGGCCCCGGGCTTCGCCATCTTCTGCCGGAACCCCCTTCACCAGTGAGGCTCCTGCCTTTGGGGGAGGGTCCCGGGCTACTACGACGGTTTCTGCGGGGGGGGGGTGCACTGGCACCCCACCCCCGTCTTCAGCGACGTAATTCACCGGGACCCCCTTCACCAGGGAGGCTCCTGCCTTTGGGGGAGGGTCCCGGGCTTCCACGACGGTTTCTGCGGGGGGGGTGCACTGGCACCCCACCCCCGTCTTCAGCGACGTAATTCACCGGGACCCCCTTCACCAGGGAGGCTCCTGCCTTTGGGGGAGGGTCCCGGGCTTCCACGACGGTTTCTGCGGGGGGGGTGCACTGGCACCCCACCCCCGTCTTCAGCGACGTAATTCACCGGGACCCCCTTCACCAGGGAGGCTCCTGCCTTTGGGGGAGGGTCCCGGGCTTCCACGACGGTTTCTGCGGGGGGGGGTGCACTGGCACCCCACCCCCGTCTTCAGCGACGTAATTCACCGGGACCCCCTTCACCAGGGAGGCTCCTGCCTTTGGGGGAGGGTCCCGGGCTTCCACGACGGCTTCTGCGGGGGGGGTGCACTGGCACCCCACCCCCGTCTTCAGCGACGTAATTCACCGGGACCCCCTTCACCAGGGAGGCTCCTGCCTTTGGGGGAGGGTCCCGGGCTTCCACGACGGTTTCTGCGGGGGGGGTGCACTGGCACCCCACCCCCGTCTTCAGCGACGTAATTCACCGGGACCCCCTTCACCAGGGAGGCTCCTGCCTTTGGGGGAGGGTCCCGGGCTTGTACGGTGTCTTCCGCCGGAGGGCGCCACTCTCCGGGCTTCTGCGATGCCTTCCGCTTCTGCCTGTCTCCTCCGCGGAGCACAGGGCTTGTCTCCGCTGTCTTCTCCCTTCTCTTCCATTCGATGTTGACACGACGAGGTCCGGCGCTGGAATGCCGTCTGAGCAGTGGGCATGGACTTATATAGGGCAATGCCACCATGTGACCTCAACCCATGTGACATCACATTCCCATCATGCCCAGGGAATGTGATGTCACATGGGTTGAGGTCACATGGTGGCATTGCCCTATATAAGTCCATGCCCGCCGCTGACACGGCATGTCAGCGCGGAACCTCGTCGTGTCAACATCCAATGGAAGAGAAGGGAGAGGACAGCGCAGACAAGCCCTGTGCTCCCGGAGGAGACAGGCAGAAGAAGGAAGAGAGAAGAAAGAAGACGGAAGAAAGCCCTGGCTCCGCGGGGGAGCCAGGCAGAAGAGGGAGCAGAGAAAAGACCTGGGAGTTGGCGCACCCCCGGCAGAAGACCAGGAAGACCGGAACCCTGGCGGAAGGCACCGGAAAGACCGGGGGATAGGCGCCATCCCCCGGCAGAAGACCCCGAAGTCCGGATGCCCCTCCCTAATGAAAAAGAGCTTAAATGGGGTGGGGGCATCCGGCGGAAGGCTCCGGAGAGGACCGAGGGATGGCGCCCTCCCCCGGCAGAAATCACCGAAGCCCAGGGTCCCGGCAGAAGATCGGGAGAGAAGAAACCCCCCCTTCTAAGAGAGCTAAAGAAGAAAGGGGGGGCTCCGGAGCTGATTAATAAAATATTTTATTGTGTGTGGTGTTTTATTTTACTTTACATTTCCCCCATGTGAATGGGTAGAGGTACGATGTACCCCATACTCATTCACATAGGGTGGGGGTCCGGCATCTGGGGGCCCCCTTATTAAAGGGAGCTCGCAGATTCCGATTAGCCCCGCCCGCATACCCCGACAACCAATGGCAAGGGTTGTCGGGAAGAGGCTCTTGTCCCTATCGACATGGGGGCAAGAGTGCTGTGGGGTGGGGGGGCAGTGCCCCCCTCCCCCACAGCACACACTCCCCCATGTTGAGGGCATGCGGTCTGGTACGGCTCAGGAGGGGGGGGGGCGCTCGCTCGTCCCCGCCCCCATTCCTGTCCGGGCCAGACTGCATGCTTGGGATGAGGGCTTGGTTTGGATCTGGGGGGGACCCCCGCGCCGAATCGGCGCGGGTTTAACCCCTCACGTTCCGGACCAAGCCTAAGAGCCTAATGTAGCCCTGGAGGGGGACCCGCGCCGATTTCAAGTTTGAAATTTGGCGCGGAGTTCCCCTTCAGGGCTGAAAACAGCTCGGAGATTCCCGTGCGCCGCGGTCTATTTGATAGGTAAGCACTCTCTTCCCCCCTGGCCATTTTTATATCTGTATGCTATACTTTGGTCGGTAATAGACACTTATTCAGACCTTTTTATAATTTCGTTCCAGTGACTGTTTGGCTTGGTAGCTCCACGACGGTTTCTGCGGGGGGGGTGCACTGGCACCCCACCCCCGTCTTCAGCGACGTAATTCACCGGGACCCCCTTCACCAGGGAGGCTCCTGCCTTTGGGGGAGGGTCCCGGGCTTCCACGACGGTTTCTGCGGGGGGGGGTGCACTGGCACCCCACCCCCGTCTTCAGCGACGTAATTCACCGGGACCCCCTTCACCAGGGAGGCTCCTGCCTTTGGGGGAGGGTCCCGGGCTTCCACGACGGTTTCTGCGGGGGGGGTGCACTGGCACCCCACCCCCGTCTTCAGCGACGTAATTCACCGGGACCCCCTTCACCAGGGAGGCTCCTGCCTTTGGGGGAGGGTCCCGGGCTTCCACGACGGTTTCTGCGGGGGGGGTGCACTGGCACCCCACCCCCGTCTTCAGCGACGTAATTCACCGGGACCCCCTTCACCAGGGAGGCTCCTGCCTTTGGGGGAGGGTCCCGGGCTTGTACGGTGTCTTCCGCCGGAGGGCGCCACTCTCCGGGCTTCTGCGATGCCTTCCGCTTCTGCCTGTCTCCTCCGCGGAGCACAGGGCTTGTCTCCGCTGTCTTCTCCCTTCTCTTCCATTCGATGTTGACACGACGAGGTCCGGCGCTGGAATGCCGTCTGAGCAGTGGGCATGGACTTATATAGGGCAATGCCACCATGTGACCTCAACCCATGTGACATCACATTCCCATCATGCCCAGGGAATGTGATGTCACATGGGTTGAGGTCACATGGTGGCATTGCCCTATATAAGTCCATGCCCGCCGCTGACACGGCATGTCAGCGCGGAACCTCGTCGTGTCAACATCCAATGGAAGAGAAGGGAGAGGACAGCGCAGACAAGCCCTGTGCTCCCGGAGGAGACAGGCAGAAGAAGGAAGAGAGAAGAAAGAAGACGGAAGAAAGCCCTGGCTCCGCGGGGGAGCCAGGCAGAAGAGGGAGCAGAGAAAAGACCTGGGAGTTGGCGCACCCCCGGCAGAAGACCAGGAAGACCGGAACCCTGGCGGAAGGCACCGGAAAGACCGGGGGATAGGCGCCATCCCCCGGCAGAAGACCCCGAAGTCCGGATGCCCCTCCCTAATGAAAAAGAGCTTAAATGGGGTGGGGGCATCCGGCGGAAGGCTCCGGAGAGGACCGAGGGATGGCGCCCTCCCCCGGCAGAAATCACCGAAGCCCAGGGTCCCGGCAGAAGATCGGGAGAGAAGAAACCCCCCCTTCTAAGAGAGCTAAAGAAGAAAGGGGGGGCTCCGGAGCTGATTAATAAAATATTTTATTGTGTGTGGTGTTTTATTTTACTTTACATTTCCCCCATGTGAATGGGTAGAGGTACGATGTACCCCATACTCATTCACATAGGGTGGGGGTCCGGCATCTGGGGGCCCCCTTATTAAAGGGAGCTCGCAGATTCCGATTAGCCCCGCCCGCATACCCCGACAACCAATGGCAAGGGTTGTCGGGAAGAGGCTCTTGTCCCTATCGACATGGGGGCAAGAGTGCTGTGGGGTGGGGGGGCAGTGCCCCCCTCCCCCACAGCACACACTCCCCCATGTTGAGGGCATGCGGTCTGGTACGGCTCAGGAGGGGGGGGGGCGCTCGCTCGTCCCCGCCCCCATTCCTGTCCGGGCCAGACTGCATGCTTGGGATGAGGGCTTGGTTTGGATCTGGGGGGGACCCCCGCGCCGAATCGGCGCGGGTTTAACCCCTCACGTTCCGGACCAAGCCTAAGAGCCTAATGTAGCCCTGGAGGGGGACCCGCGCCGATTTCAAGTTTGAAATTTGGCGCGGAGTTCCCCTTCAGGGCTGAAAACAGCTCGGAGATTCCCGTGCGCCGCGTCACGCAGCGCATTCACGGGTACGCCGCTTGGTATTTACCAAGATTTTCACGGCGTACTGACAAGGCGCACGGGAATCCCTGACTTTTCTCTCTGCGCATGCCCAGTATGCAAATGAACCTCCCGAGGTTCAGGCGCACTGTGCAAGCGTACGGGGATCTGTTTTCAAAAAACACTTTCCCTTTCAATTCGGCCCGCCAAACACTTCAAAACACATGTCACTTCACTTCCCCTGCATCCCCCCACCTCCCCCCCTAATAAACTCCCGCCCAAACCCCCGCAATTTACAGTTTAATGTGCCGTGCGCCAGGTCTGTACTGGTGCACAATGCACCCTCTCCTGGGCGCACGGAGCACATTAGTAACTAGGGAAATACACTGCACTAGCAGCGTATTTCTTTAGTAAATGGCAAAACGGCTGCTACTCCTGCTTTTACTCCATGAGTCATGGAGTAAAGGCTTGGTAAATCAGCCCCATGGTGTGGATGGACCCACCGTGGGGACAGGTATCCCGGATGGCCTCTGGTCCAGAAAAGCTCCCTCGCACGCGCAGCAGAACACCAGCAGTCACAATAATATAAATACACAAAAATTAAGATGAACAAAATAGAATATTTAAGTGTTTGAGTAACATATCAAATTAGCAACAACTTCAAAATATTAAAGTGACTAGTAAAACTAGAAAACTGATCAAGGGACAATACCTTCTTGGTACAAAGGGTATAGGCCAAAGATTGGCCAAAAGATGAGTTATGAGTAAAATTATAAAAAGGGGCATGTGGGGTAAGGAGGGGGAAATGGAAAAAGAAAAAGAGGGGGAACGGGAGGGGGGAGACATCGGGAAGGGAGGGGGGGGGAACAAGAACAGAAAACATGGATAATGAAAATACATGAATAGTTTAAATTGCGGTGTCTAGCCAGGATTGAGTAGGGAACACAATCAGGAAACAGTTAGCTTAATATTGGCCAGAAGTTTGAAGCCAGGTTGCAACCTAGTAACAGGTTTAGACATAGAACGGGGTAATGTAGTGGGAGGGGTGCACCGTGCAGGTATACATTTTACAAGAAAGATTTATAGGATTGGGACTCATTAAGGCCTGGAGTGTGAAGAGCGTCCAAACGCTCAATCCAAAGAGCTTCCCTCTGGAGCACTTGTTTGTCCCAGTTACCCCCCCGGCTGTCTTTAGGGATCACAGCTAGAGCTATGAAAGAGGCTACTGATGTGTCAAATTTATGGTAAAGGTCAAGGTGGCGACTAACTGATGTTACCATTTTCCCTTCAGCAGAGTAGTAGACATGATCTCTGATTCTACATCTGAAATTTCTAATTGTCTTGCCTACATAAAAGGCTTGGCATTTACAAGTCATTAACTATATCACGCCTTGCGTGCTGCAGTCCACGTAGAAATTGGGAGTGAATTGCTCACCATTAGGTAAAATAAATGTGTTACCTTACCTCAATCCAAGGGCAAAAAGAGCATTTACTACAGCGGGCAATGCCATTGGGGGGTGTAAATTGGGTTTGGTGAGTAGTGTAATGGCTTGAGGTTAGTTTGTCGCCTAGAGATCGTGATCTTTTATAGGTAATATCTGGCTTATGACCGATGTATTTCCTAAGGATGGAATCGTTTGTGAGTAATGACCAATGTTTAACCAGGATATTGCGTACCTCGTTGTGATGGCTAGAGTATCGCGTAACATGCCCTCGGTCTATTTGATAGGTAAGCACTCTCTTCCCCCCTGGCCATTTTTATATCTGTATGCTATACTTTGGTCGGTAATAGACACTTATTCAGACCTTTTTATAATTTCGTTCCAGTGACTGTTTGGCTTGGTAGCTCTGGGTATTGGTTCCCTGATTGCCACTTCTGGAGCATCTCTGCTTAACCTCAGCATTCTGAAGCTTGCCCCATTTCATGGCGCTATACTTATGATTACTGCTTTGGCACCGCTATATCATAAATTATCATGTAATGGTAAGCCATGGTCCCTTACTAACCAGCATTTGCATATTTTTTCTATCTATGGTATCTAATTCATTTTTGATATTCCAGATATTTTATGCATCTAGAGATACCTAAAACAAATGTCGTGCACATGCTTTGGTTATACCTTATCCTAGCAAGATCCCTTGGCCAAACTTCTATAAGTGTAAACTTTGGGCCACTGCTACCTTACCTAATGTATGCTCCCTGATGTGAGTACTTTCGCTGTAATTATTTTTCAGCATTTTATCACTTTAAATTATGCTCTACTTCAGTACTATCTCTTCCTACTTGATTACTATGCAATCATGTCCCCTTTGTGTGAAATTTAGGGCATATTGCAGCTGCTATATGGTTGGGCCTCTAGCCCCTCCCCCACCCTCTTGGTCTGGTGTCTCCCTGGCCTGTCTTCTCCTTTGCACGTATGCCTGTTGATTGCCAGCACTCACAATTATCTTATTATTATTTTTGTTCTACTATCATATATGTATGTTATATGTATTATATGTGACTTATATTCTCTCTCCATAACTGTAGCACACTCTAACTCAAAGGCTTTTTGAAGAAGCACCAATTCCAGCGCGAAACATGTCAGGCCACAGCGTCGCACATACCACCGTATAGACATCCAGTCTATGAGTCTTCGGTTCCAATCCAGGAGTCATACATATCTATTATTGGTTGTAGGTTATTCCTCTATATAGAATATTTTTCTTATAACTATTCATTTAGTCCTATGATGTTTAGTTATTTATTCCTGGTGATCCGTCATGACTATAGCTATGCTGTATAACTGTTATTGTGCAAATTCAAGTGTATGGAGATTTTATAACTGTATAATATATTTTGTAATAAATGCTTTTTAGAAAAAAATCCCCCCTTTTTTTCATGACTGATATCTTCACCAGATTATACTGCCTTCAAAGTCCATGACTAGCCCCTAGGTCATTTCCTTGTTTGAATGGTGTATGAATGTCCAGTAACATAATTGGAGCCTTGTCGTGGCGTTGCTGCTCCCAAGTCCTGAATGATGGACTTGGGCTAATCCAATTTGTTAAGGATGTGGGATGTGTGTGCTAGGGACCACAGTGGTGTGCATGCGTGCATTCTGCTTGTGCCATGAAGAATGTGTGTGTTTAACGTGCAAAGATGCCTACTGTGAGGCATCTCCTGACTGCTGTTCCCTCAGAAGACGGGGTAGCCTCGGTTATGGGGGGATTGTCTGGTTCGGGGGTCAGGTCATCACGTATGTCAATCTCCAGACCCTTTCTCATGGCGAAGTTGTGTAGCATGCAACATGCACCGATGATCTGGCACACAAAGTTTGGGGAATACAACAGGGTACACCCAGACTTATCCAGGCATCGGAAACGGGACTTCAGGAGGCCAAAGGTGCGTTCCACCACTCCACGGGTACGTGCGTGTGCATCATTGTATCTTTGCTCTCCTGGGGATTGGGGATTCTGGTATGGAGTCATGAGATGGGGTCCAAGTGCATATGCAGTCACCTGGAAGGGAAAAGACAGGAGGATGTTAGTCATGCATGTGCCCCTCGTGATGTCTGCATCATGGGGGCGGACAGACATGCCTGACACCCATGTCACTCACCAGCCAGCCAGCTGTCCCCATACACGTTCTGTTCAAATTCTGTTGGGATGGGGCTTTGACGGTATATATAGCTGTCGTGGCTGGACCCTGGGTGTTTGGCATGGACGTGCCATATGAGGCCTTGTGCATCGGCTATCACCTGTACGCTGATGGAATGCCAGTGCTTCCGATTGCGGTATATGTGCTCTGTGTCATGGGGGGCCGTAGTGCCACATGTGTGCAATCAATGGCCCCCACGGTGCGTGGGAATCCTGCAATTCTGATGAAATCCCGCATTGCCTTCACCCGCAGATGCTCCTGGGTGGGTCTGATGATTTGGTTGGCCATGTGTCTCAGGATTGCGGGGACAACCTGGTGCACACATCTGCTAAGGATTGTGCCAGCCCAGCCACGACTCCACTTGTACGCTGAAACGAGCCACAGGCAAGGAAATGGAGTGTTGCCAGGACCTTGACCAATGGCTCCACTGCATGTGAGCGGTGTGTCTGGCTGGTGAGGTCATCTTTCAGGGTTGTGGTTAATTCCAGGATGGCAGTAGGGCTGAATCTGAAGATGCAAAACACCTCCGAATCCCCCATGCCAAAGACGTTTATGCGCTGTTGGTATATCCTCTCCCGTGCCCTCCTCCTCCGTGCCCTCCTCCTTCTACACGCATCTAAAGCCAGTAGTATAGCTAAAACCATGGATGCCCCTGGCATGTTGGCATACAGATTGTTGTCCTGCAAGTGTGGATGCTCAGCTCGTCCCTAACGGTGCTGCTGAAGCTGACCTGCACACGTCTGGTGCAAAGTTAAAGCTGCTTTTATGAGGGGTAACTTTAGACCGGACGTACAGCTTACGCACACATCGCGTAACCTGTGCCGGACAAACGTACTTTAGTGGATTACCGTATCTCCCTCATTTGCACATTTGCATAGCAAAACAATGGTGCGTCCAGCGTATTTTTGCGCCCACGATGCGCCGGTGTAGAAAAATTAAGTCGGTCGGAAAAACCTATTTTTCAGGCGTATCTCGTTTTGGTGATACTACGCATAGATACGACGGCGCATATTTACACTTACGCCGCGCATCCCGAGATACGCCGGCATAAGTGCTTTGTGGATCTGCCCCCATGTTGTTTACCATTATCTGAATTTTAAACAGTTCTTTACACAATCTTAATCAATAATTTTCTCGTAAAACTTTGTTCTGATCCCATGTGTGTGCTTTGAATGACATATTAATAACACATTTTCAGTTGTTTAGGCTAAAATATTCATAAACATTTACAAGCAATATAAAACTTAATTTTCTCATTAAAGACCTTCTTTACACTCTGACATTAATTAACTAATTACCCTATGGAATATATCACAGTGATTATGGGACTCAAAACCTGTACTTACTTGGTCTCTTGCTTTAAACTTATCTGGGACCCCCTGGTATATATATATATATATATATATATATATATATATATATATACATACACAGTACAGACCAAAAGTTTGGACACACCTTCTCATTCAAAGAGTTTTCTTTATTTTAATGACTATGAAAATTGTAGATTCACACTGAAGGCATCAAAACTATGAATTAACACATGTGGAATTATACATAACAAAAAAGTGTGAAACAATTGAAAATATATTTCATATTCTAGAGTCTTCAAAGTACCCACCTTTTGCTTTGATTACTACTTTGCACACTCTTGGCATTCTTAAGAGGTAGTCACCTAGCGCAGCACCCCATCACTCTCCTTCTTGGTCAAATAGCCCTTACACAGCCTGGAGGTGTGTTTGGGGTCATTGTCCTGTTGAAAAATAAATGATGGTCCAACTAAATGCAAACCAAATGGAATAGCATGCCGCTGCAAGATGCTGTGGTAGCCATGCTGGTTCAGTATGCCTTCAATTTTGAATAAATCCCCAACAGTGTCACCAGCAAAGCACCCCCACACCATTACACCTCCTCCTCCATGCTTCACGGTGGGAACCAGGCATGTAGAGTCCATCCGTTTACCTTTTCTGCGTCGCATCAAAGACACGGGGGTTGGAACCAAAGATCTCAAGTTTGGGCTCATCAGACCAAAGCACAGATTTCCACTGGTCTAATGTCCATTCCTTGTGTTCTTTAGCCCAAACAAGTCTCTTCTGCTTGTTGCCTTTCTTTAGCAGTGGTTTCCTAGCAGATATTCTACCATGAAGGCCTGATTCACACAGTCTCCTCTTAACAGTTCTAGAGATGTGTCTGCTGCAAAAGGTGGCTACTTTGAAGAACCTAGAATATGAAATATATTTTCAGTTGTTTCACACTTTTTTGTTATGTATAATTCCACATGTGTTAATTCATAGTTTTGATGCCTTCAGTGTGAATCTACAATTTTCATAGTCATGAAAATAAAGAAAACTCTTTGAATGAGAAGGTGTGTCCAAACTTTTGGTCTGTACTGTATATATATATATATATATATATATATATATATATATATATATATATATATATATATATATATATATATATATAATCAAAACCTATATCCCAGTTTACCAGCTATATTCCAACCCACAAATTCCCAGTGCTCACAATCACACATATATGAAAAAAGATATATAGTTTAATTCTGAAATGCGAGAAAATACTCGTACACGGATATTAGTTAATTATTTTCCAAGAGCGGTCACATAATTTCTCAAAGTATCAGACTGTAATTGCAACTGTCATAGCTTATACCAACCTAATCTAGAGACTGTCTCAAACCAGATTTCAAAAGGGGATAATAAATGCCCTTGGGGAATACCGTACACTATGCTTGAGGGTGGTATGTTATGGTATGTGAAAAAAAAACGTTTAAATGTGGTACCCAGAACCTTCATTTTTCTTTTGTAACTGTAGCAGTGAACGCAAGGCCTTACTCACTCTCTACCACCTCAGCTACCCCATAGAGCCATCAACATACAAGGTGAGTCAAGGCATTGGGGTCGGGGCACACCTGAGCGGATTCTACCTTCATAAGTTCAGAATAATCATGTTCATCCAGGGTAGGAATAGGTAGGTCTGCATCATTCTCTTCCTTCCGTGTTTGTCCAATGACATGGCATGATACCCCCTTTGGACAAAACGAAGAAGAGAAGAAGGGCCGGTGGGCCACAGAGGACAGAATCCGGTATAGGCAAAGGACAGCGGGCAGGAGAGGACACCATCTGCGTTCACAGGGGACATGGGGTTGGGGCAGGATGGGGCACGTTGGATCAAGGCCTGTTCGCAGGGGGAGAGGCCTCCAGCCTGAGAACAGCATTCGGGCGGGGCCCATGCTTCCACAATAGCAGGGGCATTGTTCAGCATACATATAGCAGCTTAAACCTTGGGCAGAGCATCAGGGAAAGCAGCCGGTGACACCAGTCCATAAATGACCATCAGGTCATGAAGGGTCCATAACCGCAGTATAATAGCTCCTGGGTACCACACTAACAGTATAACAGGCAACAGGCCATATATGTATCAGGTCATGAGTCACATACCACCATCAAGGTAGGTAGGCAGCTAAGGTGGCAGGGAAGGCAAAGGGAAGGTTGGCCGGAACCCAGTGATAAATATAGGCAGGTCCCCACAGATCACACAATCTACCCGATAAAATGATAAAAAACAGTAAAGGCTGGTCCCCATTTAACATCTAAATCAAGCTCAACGTAAGAAAATAATCTTTAAAGATAAGCAATGTGAGTCACTAAAAATTCCTTCTTATATATCAACATAACCAGACGCTTATGACATGAGAAAGTTAAAACTCAACATTACATTTATCTAACAAAGAAACAGTTGCAAAATTACCAGTCCTGTCTTTTAAAAACCTTCCTCCTACGCTTTTTTTGTTTTTTTTTCTTTTCCCTTGGCCTCTAACAGCCAGCTGACACATGTGGTCAATAAGACACAGCAGGAGAGGGGGAGGGGGGGAACATAAAACATAAAACAAAGACGTCAACCCGGCAGAAACAGGGATGACGAGTCCTCTTTAAAAAGATACTTTTCTCAAGAATTACCCGCCTTTGATTGGTAAAGCGCAGCACAAATTCTGAGAGAATGAAGGACGCCTGCACAGAAGTGGACTGCAGCAAGAAGCACAAAAGAAACGTGATCAGCCTCTGTCCGCACAGACGCACCCCATCGACATCTTGGGGTCCCGCGTCTCCCCAATAAAGCAAAGCACACGTTGGTTGAGCCAAAATGATAACGATTGATTTCCTGACACAATCTCAGGATTAACCCCATTTCTGCAGTTTGACCCAAATCAATGGGAGCATGCAAACCAGAGCAAAATAATTCACATCCTCACCTTTTAACATTCAGCCATCAAAGAGGCCCAACCCTTTATTTCCTATAGCTTTATAAACATCATGACATCATTCACATGAACACACTAATTGGTTAATTCTATACAGTACAGTCCCATTTACACGCCCCCTGTGACGTCTGTTCTTTGTACACGGCACACATTCTCCTTGTAAGTCCACGTGTCATACAGGCATAAAAAGTTCCTTCAGTAAAGCGAGGATAAGGAGGGGGAGGAGTTTGAACACATCTGCTCTTAATAATAGTCTTTTGTCCTCCATTTCAAGTTTAAGATGTACTTGTAACTCCATTATCTGTTTCTTAATGTTTTAGGATAATATCTGCATTGTAACATATACCTATACATACATATGCATATATATCTTATATAGATAATGAATAGAAAAACAAATAAACAATATAAGGAAAGAAAAACAACATTTGAGTGATTTTAGCACAAAGTAGCATATAATAAAATATTCATTTTATTTCATGTCCATCACAATTTCTTTACCTATTATGTCTAGCTGTTTGATATAGACCAAGATGGAAGCATAACAGAGGACGAGTTCAGCTCTTTACTGCGATGCTCTTTGGGAGTACCAGACCTTGAAGTATCTAAACTTTTTCATGATATGGATGCTGACAATTCAGGAAAGATTACCTATGGTAAGAAAGTAATAAAAAGCAGTTTCTCTATGTCTGATCATTCTAACATTAACATGCTGCTAAGGGTATGATGATAAACATTTACTGTGCTGTAAATTTCTCAATCATTGTACCTGTTTAGTATACAGGATTTGCACCTCACTGGGACAAATACAGTGCCTTGAAAAGGTATCATACTCCTTGAAATTTTCCACATTTTGTCATATAACAACTAAAAACGTAAATGTATTTTACTGAGATTTTATGCGATAGACCAATACAAAGTAGCACTGTGACAGAACCCACTGTCACTGTGTGTTTTGGAGGGGGCTGTGGGCTGGCCTCCTACCCACAGACTTTGGCCCAGAAGAGACTGAGAGACTTGGGGACAAAATGGCATTGAGATAATGTAATGTAATGCTAGATCCCCACCCCCCTCTTGTTGCCGTGTTTAATTGTGTTGGGTCATGAGATGTAGACAAAGGATCTGGAGACATATCCCAGCAGGGGATGTGTAAGGAGGGGCTGCCTGCTTATCATAATCCCTTTCAACTGTAGTTTCTGTTTCAATATACGTGTTGAGTTTCCATTGGTTCTTTCTTGTCCCCTACACCCTCTATGACAAGGCTAAGGGGAATGTCCCTAACTGTGTTGAACCACTTAAGGACCACCGCACGACGATATACATCCTTAGTTTGAAGAGAGATATCTCTGTAATGGCAGCAGCTGCTGCCACAACCGAGGTATCCATCTTTTCAGGCGGTGGACCTGTAAACGATAATGTTTTCAAATACTTTATTTCTACCACCAAGGGTGAGTCCAGGTTCTCATACCAGTCATATATAAACAATAACATAACAAATATGATCACTAATCAATAATCATTAATCACAAGATAATAATCCCATCCTTCATAGCAACCTCCATACACCCCTGAGGAGGACACTATGCTGATATTACAGCGAGCAGGGGGACCACCTCCATTCACTGTATCTGGAATCACCCTATCCATTTCCCATTTTCTAAATTATGAAAAAAAAGTATAACACAAGAAACACAAAAAAAATTAAGAAAAAAAATAAAAAAATAATAATTTACAAAAAAGAAAGACATTTTTAAGGGGAAAAGAAAAGGATTAAGGGGGAAAAGGGAAATTAGGACTGCGGGGGGGGGGGGGGGGGGGTGTTTCCCTGGATAAGTAATGGATAACTAATTATTAGCTATTTTAGTTGTAATACTTATATCTGATCATCATGAGTTAAGCAAATTCAGACCTTCTTCAGAAAAATAAACATATTCCACTGTCTACATACCTCAGAGTACTTTTCTTGTTGATTTTGTGCTGAGAGTGTAAGATCCATCATATTTATCTCTTCCACTTTATGGAGCCAACCTCCGAGCGTGGGGGGTAGCGTATTTTTCCACCTAAGTGGGATACATGATTTGGCTACATTTACTAGATGTCATAAGATAGATTTTTTTATATTTTTTGGCAGGAATATTTGTAACATGTAGTAAAAAAAAGGCTGGATCCTCCAGTATCCTGTAGTCCGTGAATCTTTGAGTAATGTTCCGTACTTCCTTCCAGTAAGATTTTATTTTTGGACATGACCAAAAAATATGTAACATCGTACCTCCCTCCTCCATACATCTTCAGCACTGGTCTGGTGTTTCAGGATAAAATTTATGTAGCCTCTGTGGGGTACAGTACCATCTTGTTAATATTTTATAATTCATCTTCTGAATCTTAGTACAAATAGAGGATTTCAGCGATAGTTCAATCATATTTTGTCTTTGGCTGATTGTAAAGCTACAGTTCATCTCTCTCTCCTATTTCTCTATCCAAGATAGGTTCAGTTGTTCCGGGGGGGAAATCAGTAAAGTATACATTTTGGAAAGTGTGTGTGACAAAGTCCCCTCCTTCGAGCAGTATTCTTCAAATATGGTTAATTGTCATCTAAACCTCTCTGGTGACTTGAGTGTATGAAGAAAATGGTGAAGCTGCAAAGCCTTCCAGAAAGGTAAACAGAAAGAGCCCATGGGTTTCATTAGAACTCTTATGGATGGCCAGCCATCCGATACTAAAAAATGCGATGCCCGAAAGCAATTATTTTGTCGCAGAGTGGAAAAGTGATGGTCCCTCAAACCTGGAGGGAATTCTGGGTTCCCAAGGATGGGCATTAGAGGTGAGTTCACTGTCGAGAGAGAGGTTTTAACGATCACTTGTGAAGAGATTCATATTGTAGGAGCTATCAGGGGAAGCCTCTTTAGATCGAACGAAAGTTTATCGTAACACCATGGTACCCCTTTCAGTGAAACATCAGTTTGCTCTTGTTCAATTCAAACCCAGAGTTTGTCTATTGAGTGACGATTCCAATCTATGAGTCTCCCCATATGTACAGCCTGGTAGTATTTAAGTACATCTGGGAGTGCAATTCCTCCGCTATGTTTAGGTTGAGATAATTGTGATCTGGGAGTGCGTGGTTTCTTATGTGCCCATATAAATTTGATAAACATGGAATGAACATGTTTAAAGTACTGAGATGGTATCTTGATCAGCAGAGTTTGAAATAAATATAGATACTTGGGTAAGATACTCATCTTTAAAAGGTTGCATCTATCAAACCACAAATGCAGTCCCCGATTCCATGTCTCTAATAAAATGCGTGTTCTAGTCAATAGGGGAGGGAAATTAAGTTGGAAATCCTGTGTTAGATTAGAGGGGATATATGCTCCTAGATATTTCAGGGCTGTATCTGTCCACTTAAACCTAAAGGACTGCCGCACGACTATATACGTCCTTAGTTTGAAGAGAGAAATCTCGGTAATGGCAGCAGCTGCTGCCACAACGAGGTATCCATCTTTTCAGGCGGCGGTCCTGTAAACGATAATGGTGGTCTCTGCAGTGGATTCGCGTGAAAGATCACTGTTATTGGTGGTGGGATAGGGGCCCCCCTGCCGCTCTCCCGCGCCCTCCACCGCTTACTGGAGTCGTTTGGAGGTGATCAGGTCCTTTCTCGTGCTGGGTATGGATACGAGTAAGGGCAAGATGGCCCCCACCCATCTCCATCACATAGCCGGGCGGAAGCAACATCAAAACGTCACTTCTGCCCATACGTCTTAAAGGGGCAATTTATTTTTGTAATTTTTTTCAAACAAAAACATTTTTTTTTATTGAATTTAGTCTAAATATAAGATCTGAGGTCTTTTTGACGCCAGATCTCAAATTTAGGAGGACCTGTCATTATTTTTTCTATTACAAGGGATGTTTACATTCCTTGTAATGGGAATTAAAGTGACCCAATTTTTTGTTTTTTTAAAGCGGGGGTTCGGCGGTCCTGACGTTTTTTTTTTTTGGTTCCTTAAACTGTTGTAATGTTAAAAAAAATTGTGACTTTATAAAATGTTCTTCAGGCCGTTTCCATTTTGCTTGTGGGCATCGTGAAGCTATGTGGGCTGCGGAGATGTGAAGATTTGCAGAGTAAAGGAAAGAGGGGGGGTTTTCCTCACGCTAGGAGAATGAATATAAATGAATTTCAAATGGATAAATGAATAAATAAATAAATAAATAGTGAGTAATTCCAGCAGCAACGCTAAACATGTGATATACACGCAAAAAGTAAAAAGAAAAAAGATGAGTTGCGCTAGGAGTCGCAACTTAATGCGAAAATAATATAAATAAATAAATGCATAAATGAATAAATAAATAAAGTGCTAGTGCAAAAATTGCAAAAAAAAGGGATGATGCCCAAACAGTCATGGAAAAAACCTTTCGGAGTAAATACAACAATCTGCTATTTGGGACCAAACGCTTAGAAAACTTTGTTAGTCCATTAGAATTGCATACTAATCAATTGTTAGGCAGTCCAAAATGAGAGGGGAAATCAACAGCAGAACCCCAAAACATTTGAATGTCCAAATAGATGGGCAAAAAACAGTTCCAGAGTAATAAAATGATCCAAATATCAATGAAGGATCAATGAACCCGGAAGGGGAGGATCTGAATGACCCGGAACTTCCTACCAGTAAGACCGCCCTTGACATAGATAGAACTATCCTATGTCAGCAGGGTAAGGTCCTACCTCATGAGGATATTCTCAATGGTCAACAGACATCCCACCATTCACATCATATGAATGTTTTAGTTAAAGAGTCACTGTCTGTCACATCGTATGTTCTTACTATACATAAACAGATAACACCATATTAACCTAAAAACGGGTAAATTCATGTCACCACTTTATAGCATCTATTAAAAACGCCAGAAAGATAGCAGCATGAACATTATACCCAAATTAATATCATATCAGCCAAAACAGGGATTTTAATATCTGAAAGAGAAATCGCAGTTGGCTGACATCTGTATTCTCCTTATACATTAAAATCATAAAGGTCAAAACATAAAAAATCTAAAAATTAATAAATCTAATATATCACATTGAGAGCCCTCTAGTGGTTGATAAAGAAATTACATTGCCATTTAACCAGCATCTGTGAGTATTACAGGTAGGTAAATCCCTATTGGAGACAAGAACAATCCCCAGAAGGATAACCTACCTCCCCAAGGGGTCCCACACGGATCTTAAAGGCAAAAAATTAAACCGATAATCGTATACTATCCTCATCTTTAGTATCAAATTTCAATAGTATACAATCCTCAGATGGACCCAGAAAATTGGAGTGGCAAGAAAGGGGGGGAAGAAAATGAATAGTTCAGCAAGAGATCACTAAGAATTGTCTAAAAAGGCATTGACCTCTATGTCCACATTCAAACCCTGCGGTTTAAGACATTTCATGCGATATATCCAACTCATCTCGAGTTTTGATATCGCTATCCTTTTTGATCCACCTCTCCAGTGGGGTTTGAGGATGTCAATGGCAATAAAGGAAGTGCCACTAGGATCCCTGGCATGCACCTCCCTATAATGCCGAGAAACAGAATGTTCTCTAAATCCTCTCCTTATGTTCCCAATGTGTTCATTGACCCTTACCTGGAACTTTCTTACAGTACGTCCAACGTACTGTAACCCACATGGGCAGATAAGTAAATAAACTACATGGGTCATAGAGCATGTAATAAAAGATTTGATGTTAAACACTTGTGAGGTGCTATTTGAAATGAAATTCAAGGTCTTGCGTTCTTTAATGGCATTGATTTTACATACCGCACATTTTTGGCATTTATGGTAGCCAATTATATTTTGAAAGAACATGGGTTTATTCAATGGTGGATCCACGACTCCTGGAGCCAGAGAATCCCTTAATGAGGGGACCCCTCTAAAGACTACCCAAGGTTGTTCTGGTAACGCAGGGCCAAGGATAGCATCCTCTTTGATGAGATGCCAATGTTTCTTAACCAGTTTTTTATTAGATGGTGCTGATTTGAATAACTAGTGATGAAAGGAGATATGTATTGATTATTTTCCTCACTAGAAACGCATTTATCCTGCAACAACACATTTCTATCGATAATTTTAGCTTCTCGCGTTTGTTTAAAGAGGTCTGTTTCCTGATACCCTTTGTTTAAAAATCTTGCAGTTAACATTTTGGCTTGTTCATCGAAGTCTTCCATCTTGCTGCAATTGCGTCTAAGCCTCAAGTATTGGCTCTTAGGAACCAAATCCAGCCAAGCCTTATGGTGACAGCTGTCACGGGGAATAAAGGAGTTGCGATCTGTCGATTTAAAGTATGTGGACGTCACAAATTGACCGTCCTCCACCCTTATTTCCAGATCTAAAAAATTGATCTTCTCCTGATCTGCCTCATACTTAAATTCAATCCCCCTATTGTTGGTATTGAGACAATCCATAAAGTCAACCAGAGACTCCCTGGATCCTCTCCATAGGAGGAGGACGTCGTCTATGTATCTAGCCCACAAGACCAATTCTGGTCTGCGGTCAGCATAGACAACGTCCTCCTCCCATTTCCCCATAAAGAGGTTGGCCAGGCTAGGGGCAAATTTAGCCCCCATAGCGACCCCCCTCTTTTGTAGGAAGTATTTGCCACCGAACCAAAAAAAATTGTGAGTGGTTGCAAACTGTAAAAGATCCATAATGAATCTTTGCTGGATCTCCAGCAGAGCAGAATCCCTTTCCAAAAAATATTTCACAGATGAAATTCCCCAATCGTGGGGTATGATGGTGTACAGAGACGTGACGTCTGCTGTAACCAACCATAAACCTTCCTCATGTGGGATGTTGTTCATTATATTAATCACATGTTTACTGTCGCGGATAAAGGCCGGTAAGGCCCTAACCAACGGCTGAAGGAACCCATCGATATACTTACCTGCCCTAGAAGAGATGGAATCTATTCCACTAATTATCGGCCTCCCGGGAGGGTGGACCGGATCTTTATGGATCTTGGGCAGGTAGTATATCACTGGGATCCTTGAAGAAGCTGGAACCAAAAAGGCTTTTTCTTTTTTATTGAGAACTCCAGAAGTCTAACCTTTCTTTACTATTCCAGTCAATACTTTCCTATATGATGGTCTGGGGTCCTTGGGGAGTGGTAAATAGGTATCCTATCTCCAACTATATTACCAAGTACCTCGAGGTAATCAGACTTATTAAGTATCACAATTCCGCCCCCTTTATCAGCGGGGCGGATCACAATACTTTTTTCCTCGCAAAGTTGGTCAAAACCAGCCTGCAGGGATTTATTGAGTTTGGTTTTCCTAACATCAATTTTTTCGAGATCCCTCAAAAGTACATCCCTAAAAACCTTGATGTTAGGTGCCATACCTCCAGGGGGGTTGAACAAGGAGGCATTCGAAAGATTGGAATGTTGAATTTCCACATCTGTATTGATGTTAGTGGACGCTATGGCAGGTTTAGAAAGAAAAAACCTTTTCATACTTAATTTCCTAGAAAATTTATGTACGTCCATATGCGTCTCAAATTTATTTAGTGTTTTAGGTGGGGCAAACTTCAATCCTTTATCGAGGAGAGTAACCTCCTCTGAGGTCAGCGTGACAGTGCTGAGATTGAAGATCCCCTGACCTATTGTGTTCTCTTTCTTTTTATTCTTTGCTTTTTTCCCCCTCTACTTCCTCTTTTCTGTCTACCCTTCTTAGTTGGTCTTGATTGGACCTGGGAAAATCCTGATATTGATTCGGTTCTCGATCTCTCCATTGGTCTTGTTGGTAATAAGGGTCGTATTGGTTAACAGGTCTAGAGGGGTAGAAGGAGGTATTGAAGGATATTTGCAGAGTGTATTGGTTCGTTCTAAAGCCTGTCCTGTGATCATCAGGAAGAGGCTTGGTCCAGCGTGGAGCGTACGTGACATCACAGGTCATGTGATTGCTTCCAGAGACACTTCCGGGGGAGGATTTACATAGAAGGCAAGGTGCTGATTGGGCTATGCGTTTTGAGCCACTGCTCCTTCTATTGGCCTAAAACTGGGCTATAGGAACTGTTGCCTTATACATATGTCTGCGCCGTGGGACAACAGGTCCCAGCGTGGCCCAAAATACACACAATAGCAACGGACTTGTAAAAACTCGGTAACACAATATGCACAGAAAAGGGAAAACTGGGTAGCACAATATGCACAGAAAGTAAATAATATATATATATAATTTAGATGACACCAGTGATGTATTTAGGTTTTGTGCGGCCCTAGGCCTGACTAAACTTATGCACCCCCCTAATATAATATTAAATTCCCTTAATTTGCATAGATTTCCACTCAGTTCCTGTTTGGCTATGGAGCAGGAAGTGAAGGGAAATCTCTGCAATGGGACAGGGATGGTAAAAAATAAACTGACAGGGGCTATAACACTCCCTTACTCTATACAAAATGAAAACAAAAAGTGTTGCCTATAGTTCTACTTTAAGCACAAATTTCTGATAATTTTATGGAGAGAACTAAGAAAATATAACCATAGCAATGGTACAGCAGAAAACATATAGCACAGTGAGGAAGGTTTGTGGTCCAGGATGATAGGACAGTCAAAATTAGAAGCAGCCCCCCCCCCCCTTAGTTGCGGAATGCCAGCCACCCGCATACCGGAAGCAGTGCAGCTGCTTTATGGGGGCGCTAGACTAATTTGCCTGTCAGCCCAGTCCGCCCCATAAGACTGGCACTACACTAAAGCCTCGTACACACGATCAGTCCATCCGATGAGAACGGTCTGAAGGACCATTGTCATCGGTTAACTGATGAAGCTGACTGATGGTCCGTCGCTTCCACACACCATCAGTTAAATAACCGATCGTGTCAGAACGCGGTGACGTAAAACACAACGACATGCTGAAAAAAAAAGTTCAATGCTTCCAAGCATGCGTCGACTTGATTCTGAGCATGCGTGGATTTTTAACCGATGGTCGTGCCTACTAACGATCGGTTTTGACCTGTCGGTTAGGAACCCATCGGTTAAATTTAAAGCAAGTTGGCTTTTTTTTAACCGATGGTTAAATAACCTATAGGGCCCCCACACGATCGGTTATGACCGATGAAAGCGGTCCATTAGACCATTGTCCTCTGTTTAACCTATTGTGTGTACGAGGCCTAACAGTGTTGCGCAAGCCGGCGGGGACTTTCTGTGCTGCCCCCCTGCAAAGTGCTGCCCTAGGCCTGTGCCTTGTTGGCCTAAGCCAGGATACAGTGTTGGATGACACTGCATATTAAAATATTCGAGTTAGATGGGATATATAGAAGAATAGTATTAATAGTAGTAATATTGGTATGAGAATAGCTTACAATAAGGCACTATCACAGGTAACTACAGGCTATTAGAGAACCATTCAAAAAATAATAATGATAATAATCATGGGTAACGAATTATATGAAGGTATATATTAAAAAATATATATTTAAAAATATGTATATATAGAAAAATATGAAAGTATATTATCAGGATAAAATATTCGTAAATGGGAAACTCCATAATCACGATTACTATAGCCACTATGCTTATAATTATGATACTTACTATGGAAGTACATCAAATAAGGCATCTCTGTAGAGAAGGAAATAAGGGACATGAAAAGATTAGATAATTGTTTGGGCCCACACACAAATATATACAAAGAATAAAAGCCACTAGTATACTAATATACCCATATACTCATGAACGTGTATAGCATAACCAGTATATTTTTTAAAAAAGAGAGGGGGAAACATTTTCAACACACAGGAGTGGGGGACACGTGGTTGGTTCACAACAGTTTGTGGACCTCAATCTCCTTGTTTAACCCCCCCCCAGGGGTTCTAGTTGACACAAGCGTTTATATCTCTCAGCAGCAGTATAGGTGGCTGGGATGGAATCAACTACCCACACACCGAGGCCAGCTGTAGATTGGTCGTGGTGGGATAGGAAGTGCTTGGGGATGCTGTGATGATCACGGCCCTTTTCGATAAAACGCCTGTGCTTGTCAAAACGTGCCCTAAGTGCTCTAATTGTTCTGCCGACATAAAATAGTCCACATGGACAAGTAAGGCAGTAGACAATAAACTCTGTTTATAAAATTATTTTAGGGTATAAGGTTTCCCTTTCAGTGAAGCAGGACGCTCTCCAACGAGTCTGCTCTCACTTTCCAGGGCCAGAACTGGTGCCAGTAGCAGTCGGCAAGCGTACCTAGCAGCAGGACGTGGGCTCCTGGCTCCAGATAGGCAGGGTTCTTCCAACTCCCCTGCCACAGTTCCTAGGACCAGCGGACCAGCGTGTCTCCCTTCCCCCCTTGGCCTCCCTCTTTACTCCGCAGGCATCACCTCCCGGGAGCATCTCAAGGTAAGCCCCTGATTCTCAGGGCTATTCCACCTCCCTTGGGACCATTTGCAGCCGTCCTTTTCAGGAAAAGCAGCGGTGGCGGCCCAACACCCCAGTAACTGGGATTCTCTATCATTCACCCCCACTACCCTTCCACAACCCAAAAACGTGTGAATTGGCTTCCACTTGTGAACTCAGGAGGGAGTACACCCCTCCCCCCCTCATTCTGCCCCTAACAGTTATTTCACCACCATTCTGCACTTGATCCAGGGCTCGCCCGATCGCCCCTGAGGGGTCAAGAAGGAATTTTTTTCCCCTGTTGCTGCATATTGGCATAGCACGGCTAGGGTTTTTTCACCTTCCTCTGGATCAAACAGGGAGGGAGGATTTAGCGAGTTGGGCGACCCACTTGGAATCTTCCTTCCCATCGTCATTGAAAACCTCCCTGTTAAACTTCACCCCCCCCGGCGTTCTGCGACTATGGCTAATCTGAGATACTCTGCAGAAGCCATTTGGGGTCTAAAGCCATTCGCCACAATACTACCTGCCATCACCAAAAAAGCTCTAAGAACTAAGCAACTGTTCAGAATCGATCGACGATCGACAGTTAAAAATTACACCCATTTACCCCAGCCAAAGCACATATCATGCGCTTTGGTCAACACAAGATCGGCAGTAAGACACCGACTAGAAATCCATGATTTCATTCTACAACAGGATTTAGACTACCTCTTCATCACAGAAAGCTGGCTAACAGCTGACTGCAACACCATTCTAGGAGAACCGGTGCCAGTAAATTACCGCATTCAAACGGAAAACAGAGTGGGACAAAGAGGAGGAGGCCTGGAGGTGATCCACAGCGATCGCCGATCTAGATTGAAACCCATGCTGACATGGATCTTTTATCATGCTGTTTCGCTGCACTCGCTTGAGAGTGCTTATACAGTGAGTGTATTTTATTCTTAATAAATGTATTTTGGCCTGTTGGCTTCAGAGAGCACTAGATTTCCTCTCCTTTTTTTTCTATGCCCTGACTGCCATGTCCTGTTCCTGAGTCTGACTGATATCGTGGTTCTACTGCTGCATTGCTTGCTGTCCTCTGAGAACAGGTGGTTCTCTGATTATGCTTTGTGACCTATTGTAGGTCGAAGTTGTAAGGTGAGAGGCCATTCCTGCTATTTGGTGGAGGTTCCTTCTGGATATCACCATTTAGTCTGTTTTGGATCATCTTTTTGCACCTGAGCACTTTATATGGACTCTATTATATAATTTTTAATTATATATCATATATCTTATGTTATATTTTTCTGTGTGTATAGTTTAAATTGTTTGTGTTTGCGCTGCACTATTATTACTGTATGTCACTGTGAGGTGTTTTATTTGAATTTACCTTAGTGCTGGCTCGTATGTTTTAGTTTATATTTACATTCCAGCTCTGAATAATTTTTCCTTACTAGGTGATCCACAAGACTCACCTCTCGTTCACCAAACCAGACCTTCAAAACTTGCTTCCATTCATGGAAACCCTCACTTTGCAACTGCAAACAAATCCCCAGGACACTGTCCATATTCTACTCTGCTATAGACCACCCGGTCCAAAAACACACCTTCTCACGTCATTGACGGAGTTCATCTCCACCTATACCCTAAACATCAAACACCTCTTGCTGCCTCGGGGATTTCAACCTCTGGGCCAACTCCTCACTGGACCCCGACGCCTGCATCGACCAACTGGAAGGATTAGTTCTGCAGCAACTAGTACAGGGGCCCACTCATGCCTCAGGTCACACGCTTGATCTAATTTTCAAACAAGATTTGGAAATCGACATTCTGGAAAATGAGCCGAAAAAATAGACAGATCACCATGCTATTAAATTCACAATTACTAAAAATGCCCCCTCAAAAAAAAAAATATAAAACCGGTGACAACTCACTGGACTAGATCTCAGAAGAAGCTCCACTCGGCTCTCTTCAAAACTACATTAGGGAACAAAATAAAAACAAGCCAACAACATCAAACAGCCACAGGAACACTTTACGCCATTAACAAGGCACAACTAAAGTCAGCCGACTTAGTAGCACCAAAACGCAAAACGTGCATCCGGAAAAACAACCCCAGCTGGTTTAATGACCAGCTGTCATTGCTAAAGCAGAAGAGCGGAAGCAGCTTGGAAAAGAAGCGCTTTAGAGGAAAACCACACCATTTATAAGATAATAACTAAGAAATACCACAAAGAAATCTTTATGTCCAAAAAAAAAATCACTTTTCCAACATCATCGCAAATGCCCTAAACCGCCCCCGCAAACTCTTCAAGCTAGTCACCCAGACCATGAACCCAGTCTGTTTAGAGGCCACCAATTCTGATTCACAAGAATTTTGCAACAAATTATCGGATTATTTCATTAATAAAATTGAAAAAATCCATGAAAGTATTCAGCAAAATAGAACCGTCATCAACCCCTCCCCAAATCACAAACCTAATACCCACATAAAACCACTGCAAACAACTAATTTCACTCTAAAACCCATTTCCATTGATGTCACTAAAAATATCATAGGTACTCTGCGAAACAGCACAGCGCCCAATGATATCATCCCCACTAAACTGCTAAAAGAATGTGCTGATATTTTGGCACCAGCTATCACGCAGCTCATAAACCAGTCATTCAAGGAGGGCATGGTGCCTACCTTGCTGAAACAAGGCATAATCAAACCAATTCTAAAAAAAAACACCCTTGACCCCAAAGACCCAAACCACCGTCGACCCATAACAGGCCTAAATGTCTTCTCCAAGATAATGGAGAAAGAAGTTGTACAACAGCTACAACATCATTTAGACAACCATAAATTACTTGATCCGGACTTGATTATGCAAATGCCCTCTATCTCGGACTCCCCAAATACCAAATCACTCGTCTGTAAATCGTTCAAAATACGGCTGCTCGACTAGTGACTGGCAAAAAAACATGGGAATCAATCTCACCTTCTCTGAGATCCCTTCATTGGCTGCCAGTAAAAGACAGAATCACTTTCAAAGCACTCTGTCTAACGCATAAGTGTGTTCAAGGAAATGCCCCCCAATATCTATGTGAAAAACTAAAAGCTCACAAACCCAATCGCGTTCTGCGATCCACCAACCAAAATCTACTCCAGATACCCAAAGCCAGATATAAGTCCAAAGGAGAACGAAGATTTGCAGTCCAAGGACCTAGACTGTGGAATGCTCTACCAACCAACCATTCGAATGGAGGTGAACCACTTGGCCTTCAGAAGAAAGATCAAAACCTCTTGATCTCTTCTGAGATCAAAAAGTTTACTCAGGGAATGGATACTAAGCGCCCAGAGACGATTCAGTTTGCATGTGTTGCGCTATATACGTTTTTCACTCACTTTGACAGTAAAGTTTTTTTTGCCGTGGTGTACAAACTGGCAAGTCAAACAGAGTTTTTTTTTTTACATTGGTACATCCCTCTAAGAGGTATACAAACTAGTCGTGGTGAGATGGATTGAACTGGCTTGTTTCTGCTGGGTGCAATTTTACTCTTTATAATTCTGCATTTTCTATATGCCGCTTTAGGTTTAGTATTGATAGTGGTCTTCAAGTGGGGGTCTTCTACTAAGATAGACCAAAGGCAATTTTTTTTTTCCATATTTCTATATTTGTCATGGAACTGTGTAATAAATTGTATTGGTGGTTTAGTAACAGGAGGTGAAACACGTGGGCCTGTGGGTGGATTACGATAGTTATTAAACGCATTGTCTATAAGAGCAGTAGGGCAACCTTTCTCTAGGAATTTCTGCGAAAGCAATTGCCCATGGATTTCATAGTCAGAATCTCTAGTACAGTTTCTACGCAGATGACAAAACTGGCTGCGGGGAATGTTCTTGACCCATCTAGGGTGATGGCAACTATCATAATGTATGAATGGGTTCCCTGTGGTGGGTTTTATGAAATGTATTGCATATATATTTCCATTCTCATGGCAGGCCAAAAAACCTTTACTGTCAAAGGGAAACATTATACCCTAAAATAATTTTATAATTGCAGAGTTCGTTGTCTACTGCCTTACTTGTCCATGTGGACTATTTTATGTCGACAGAACAATTAGAGCACTTAGAGCACATTTGGCAAGCACCGACATTTTATCGAAAAGGGCCGTGATCATTACAGCGTCCCCAAGAACTTCGTAATCCACCATGGTCAATCTATGGCTGGCCTCGGTGTGTGGGTAGTGGAGTCCATCCCAACCACCTACTGCTTCTGAGAGATATAAACGCTTGTGTCAACTAGAAAAATATTGGATCTATTCTTCGGGCACTTTACCCCTGGGGGGGGGGGTTAAACGAGGAGATTGAGGTATATATACATATTTTCATATATATACAGTGTATATATATATATATATATATATATATATATATATATATATATATATATATATATATATATATATTAATATATACCGTCATATAATTAGTTACCCATGATTATTATCATTATTATTTTTTGAATGGTTCTCTAATAGCTTGCAGTTACCTGTGATAGTGCCTTATTGTAAGCTATTCTCATACCAATATTACTAGTAATACTATTCTTCTACATAGCCCATCTAACGCTAATATTTTAATATGCAGTGTCATCTAAATTATATTTATATTTGCATCATTTACTTTCTGTGCGCGCATCAGTGATAATATCATGACATAAATAAGTGACAATGGTAGATAGTGATAAATCAATACCCATAAAGGATGATAATAAAACAATAAATAAAGTGATGATTATAATAATGTTTGTGTATGATTAATGCAGTAAAACTGCCAAGGAGGAGAACAGAAACTGAGCTGTATGTCCACTGATCATACCGTGTTTCCCCGAAAATAAGACCTACCCCGAAAATAAGACCTAGCGTTATTTTCCAGGAGGGCTGCAATATAAGCCCTACCCCGAAAATAAGCCCTAGTTTAAAATGTTTGTAACATCCTATAATCCACTCTATTACAGTAGTATATAATGTACAATTGCGGGGAAGAGAGCTCCGGCGGGTCACAGAAGCGATGAACGAAGGTATTTGGCACAATTATATTACAGAAAAACACACATTATACATTATATACTACTGTAATAGAGTGGATTATAGGATTTTACAAGCATTTTAACTCCTGTCAGGCAGGGAGAGAGAGGGGGAGAAAAGACAGCACATTACATGTTAAGACCTACCCCGAAAATACGCCCTACTGTATCTTTTGTTGCCAAAATGAATATAAGACCCGGGCTTATTTTCGGGGAAACACGGTAAATGTGTGAAGATATCAATGAGTGGCTTGATCACATCTGTGTAAGGGCTCTCAGAACTCTCACCTTATCAACAAGTCAAGTGTATAAAGCATCCAGGATCTCCTTACAGCATACACCTCCTCACAGTTAACGATCTTCCCACTTTCCACACTTCACTGGTGCTTCTCAAACTCTCTGCAGGCTTCCATATAGTATGCCAGCTTACTCAAAAACACCTCCTCGATCAGTACCTATTGTGACTCCAATCAGGGGGAGAGGGAGAGAGAGCAAACAGGGGCCTCCAATAGTGTAGTATTGTAAGTAGGGGAAGATTTATTAAAGTATAAAAAGCTATTACATCCAAGACAAAAAGCGAGTGCAGTAATACAAATGAACAGCGGCATCCTCAGTGCCTTCTTACGTCACTCCAGGTGTACGTCTGCCCACGACCAATCCCTAAGCGTTACAACACAGTCACGCGTCTTCATCTGGGGAACCTGATCGGTCGTGCTGTTTGTGTTTATATGTGTGTAAACCGGAAATGTACTCGCGGCCATTTTGTTGAAAACCGCCGTATGTCCTACAGCGCGGCCATTGTATAAGTTATCAAGCATACCAACCAATAGCGGCCATTAACTAAAAGTCAAACCTTTGCACAGTATACTTGGTGACATCAATATATAGAGACTAGAGTAATCTTATTGTATAGAGCTATTAGCCCCACCGTTGCAATTAATACTAGAATGGTGCGGGCCAGAAACTGACAGTATAGTTCTATGTAAAGTTACCGCACCAATATAAAAACGGAGTGCATAAGCAAAAGTAAGGGGATGGGGAAAAAAATGGACACATACATCCCATAATCCTCTATACCAAGTGTAATTACATATATGGCTAAAAAATTACTTGATTTGTTAAAAAAATATTGCCCCATATATAAAACGAGGAATGAAATACAAGTAAAAACCGCATAGCGTTTAAATTAAAAAAAGATGTGATTTGTCGTATACATCTGATACTTCAGACTACAAATCAGTAAATTTATATCACTAAATCTGTAAAAACGATATATAAATATAAAAGTGCATATGTATTCAAATATATAAAGAATAAAATAAAGGGCCCGGATTCACAAAGCACTTACGTCGACATATCTCGAGATACGCCGCGTAAGTGTAAATATGCTCCGTCTTATCTATGCACCGTGCCCACAGAACTAGATACGCCTGAAAATAGGCTTCATCCGACCGACGTAACTTTCCTACGCCGGCGTATAGTGGGCGTATATTTACGCTGGCCTCCTCATTGCAAATATGCAAATGAGGGAGATACGTCGATTCACAAACGTAGTTGCGCCCGGCGCATAATATACGCGGTTTACGTAGGTCGTACGCCCGACGTAAAGTTATTCCCCATATATGAGGCGCAGCTCATGCAAACGTATGGACCAGGGAACACAGCCATCGTATTTTACGTCGTTTACGTTGTACGTGAATAGGGCTGGGCGTAGGTTACGTTCACGTCGTAGGCAGTGATCCGTCGTATCTTAGGGAGTAGTTCCGACGTGATTCTGAGCATGTGCACTGGGATACGTCCACGTCCACGTCCACGTCCACGGGACGGCGCATGCGCCGTTCGTTTAAAGTACTTCTATGACGCTTGGCCCATCATTTGCTTGGGGTCACGCCTCATTAGCATGGCTCACGCCCACTACCACCTAAGCTGGCTTACGCTGAGGAAACCCAGCGTATCTTTAACAGTAGTGGGAGCGAGTGCTTTGTGAATCCAGTGCTTGCCTCTGTGCGCTGCGCCGGCGTAGCGTAAAAGAGATACGCTACGCCGGCATAAATATGCACCAATGTATGTGAATCCAGGCCATTATATAAAATTATTATGTATCTAAAAGACTAGTACATATAATCACAGAGGTAGCCACAGATTGGATACATCAAAAATTGCTTAGAAAACAGTTGAGGTCAAATTCAACGTTCATTCCCCCTGGTAGGAGTGTTCTCATAGTGTGTATCCATTTTGACTCTTTTTGGCTAATTGTTCTGACCTTATGGCTACCCTTCCAAGATGGATTGTGTTTTTCATTCCCCTAGAATTGGACTTGGGTTGGATCCCTATTATGCACGCGATCAAAGGGCCAGATTCACAAAGAGTTACGCCGGCATATCAGTAGATACGCCGACGTAACTCCGAATCTAAGCCCGTCGTATGTTTAAGTGTATTCTCAAACTGAGATACACTTAAACATGCCTAAGATACGACGGGTGCTAATCTTAGGGTGCTTATTTAAATGATCCACGCCCCTACCCGGATCATTTGAATTAGGCGGGCTTGCGCCGGGAATTTACGCTACGCCGCCGCAACTTTACAGGCAAGTGCTTTGTGAATCAAGCACTTGCCCGTAAAACTTGCGGTGGCGTAACGTAAATGTGATACGTTACGCCACCGCAGATCTATGTGAATCTGCCCCTATGTCGTTAAACACAGCATACTACTGGCTGGAAACAGCTCATGCCTGCTTCCCAGGAAAGTGGGACAAAAAAGTTCCACAAAAGAAGCCAACTCAACATAAATGTAAAATAACTGAGGGCCAGATTCACAAAGAGTTACGCCGGCGTATCAGTAGATACGCCGACCTAACTCCGAATCTAAGCCCGACTGAGATACACTTAAACATGCCTAAGATATGACGGCCTGCGCCGTCGTATCTTAGGGTGCAATATTTACGCTGGCCGCTAGGTGGCGCTTCCATTGCGGTCGGCGTAGAATATGCAAATGAGTCGTTACGCCGATTCACGAACGTACGCTTGCCCGTCGCAGTAAATTTACGTTGTTTCCGTAAGAGATACGCGGCGTAAAGATAAACATGCCCCCTAGGTGGCGTATCCAATGTTAAGTATGGCTGTCGTTCCCGCGTCGCAATTTGAAAATTTCACGTCGTTTGCATAAGTCGTCCGTGAATGGGGCTGGACGCCATTTACGTTCACGTCAAAACCAATGACGTCCTTGCGACGTCATTTACCGCAATGCACGTCGGGAAATTTTAGGGACGGCTCATGCGCAGTACGTTCGGCGCGGGAACGCGCATAATTTAAATGATCTATGCCCCCTACCCAGATCATTTGAATTAGGCGGGCTTGTGCCGGGGAATTTACGCTACGCCGCCGCAACTTTACAGGCAAGTGCTTTGTGACTCAAGCACTTGCCCGTAAAACTTGCGGCGGCATAACGTAAATGCGATACGTTACGCCGCCACAGATCTACGTGAATCTGCCCCAAAATGTTTAGAAACATTGTGCTTCAGAAAACCCTTAATAATGTTTTGGACATGCTCTTTAATCCTCACCTTCAGTGCCCTTTTAGTCCTTCCTACATACTGTAGGTTGCAACTGCATTAAAGTACGTATACAACCCCCTCCGTATGGCAGCCGATAAAATCCCTGATCTCATGGGTTTCTCCTGTATTTGTGGCAACAAATTCTGTTCTTTTCTTCTGAAATCTATGTGACAGTCGGCAGGCATAACGGGGCAGATTCACAGAGCAAGTGCGCAGGCGTACTTTCAAATTTCCCACGTCGTATCTTTAGTTTGAATCCTCAAATCCGCTGGGTGGAGTTTGCGTCGTTTTCCGCGTCGGGTATGCAAATTAGCTTTTTCCGACTGTCCACGAATGTACGCGCGGTCGTCGCATTCTCTTACGTTGTCTCTAGTCGGCTTTTTCCGGCGTATAGTTAAAGCTGCTATTTTGTGCCGTATAGATAGACTTGCCATGTTAACCACTTAAGCCCCGGACCATATTGCTGCCTAAAGACCCAAGGGGTTTTTACAGTTCGGGACTGCGTCGCTTTAACAGACAATTGCGCGGTCGTGCGACGTGGCTCCCAAACAAAATTGGCGTCCTTTTTTCCCCACAAATAGAGCTTTCTTTTGGTGGTATTTGATCACCTCTGCGGTTTTTATTTTTTGCGCTATAAACAAAAATAGAGTGACAATTTTGAAAAAAATGCAATATTTTTTACTTTTTGCTGTAATAAATATCCCCCAAAAACATATATAAAATTTTTTTTTTCCTCAGTTTAGGCCGATACGTATTCTTCTACCTATTTTTGGTAAAAAAAATCGCAATAATCGTTTATCGGTTGGTTTGCGCAAAATTTATAGCGTTTACAAAATAGGGGATAGTTTTTTTGCATTTTTTTTTTTTTTTTTTTTTACTACTAATGGCGGCGATCAGCGATTTTTTTCGTGACTGCGACATTATGGCGGACACTTCGGACAATTTTGACACATTTTTGGGACAATTGTCATTTTCACAGCAAAAAATGCATTTAAATTGCATTGTTTATTGTGAAAATGACAATTGCGCGGTCGTGCGACGTGGCTCCCAAACAAAATTGGCGTCCTTTTTTCCCCACAAATAGAGCTTTCTTTTGGTGGTATTTGATCACCTCTGCGGTTTTTATTTTTTGCGCTATAAACAAAAATAGAGTGACAATTTTGAAAAAAATGCAATATTTTTTACTTTTTGCTGTAATAAATATCCCCCAAAAACATATATAAAATTTTTTTTTTCCTCAGTTTAGGCCGATACGTATTCTTCTACCTATTTTTGGTAAAAAAAATCGCAATAATCGTTTATCGGTTGGTTTGCGCAAAATTTATAGCGTTTACAAAATAGGGGATAGTTTTTTTGCATTTTTTTTTTTTTTTTTTTTTACTACTAATGGCGGCGATCAGCGATTTTTTTCGTGACTGCGACATTATGGCGGACACTTCGGACAATTTTGACACATTTTTGGGACAATTGTCATTTTCACAGCAAAAAATGCATTTAAATTGCATTGTTTATTGTGAAAATGACAGTTGCAGTTTGGGAGTTAACCACAGGGGGCGCTGTAGGAGTTAGGGTTTACTTTGTGTGTGTTTACTAGTGTAGGGGGGTGTGGCTGTAGGAATGACGTCATCGATCGTGTCTTCCCTATAAAGGGAATGACGCGATCGATGCGCCGACACAGTGAAGCACGGGGAAGCCGTGTTTACACACGGCTCTCCCCGTTCTTCAGCTCCGGGGAGCGATCGCGACGGAGCGGCTATAAACAAATAGCCGCACCGTCGTCCCGGATCGCTCCCCGAGCGGACCCGACCTCCGCATGTATCGGGGGGTTCCGATCGGACCCCCCACCCACGTCTAGCAGAGGACGTACAGGTACGTACATGTGCCTGTCCGTGCCATTCTGCTGACGTATATGTACATGAGGAGGTCGGGAAGTGGTTAAAGTATGGCCGTCGTTCCCGCGTCGAAATTTGATTTTTTTTTTTTTGCGTAACTCGTCCGTGAATAGGGATGGACGTAAGTCACGTCTAAGTTAAAAAAATGATGTTGTTGAGACGTCATTTAGCGCAATGCACGGCGGGAAATTTAGGAATGACGCATGCGCATTTCATTCGGCGCGGGGACACGCTTCATTTAAATGAAACCTGCCCCCAACCCCCCCATTTTCAAATACGCCGCCAGAAATACACTACGCTGCCGTAACTTACGGCGCAAATTCTTCCTGGATTCGAAGTTAAGCCAGGTAAGATACGGCGGCGTAGCGTATCTCTGATACGCTGCGCCTGTCCAATTGTATGTGAATCTGCCCCAACATTTCTTACAGGGGAAGAAGCCCTGGGGCAATATATTGTTTTAACAAATCAAGTCATTTTTTAGCCATATATGTAATTACACTTGGTATAGAGGATTATGGGATGTATGTGTCCGTTTTACCCCATCCCCTTACTTTTGCTTATGCACTACGTTTTTATATTGGTGCGGTAACTTTACATAGAGCTATACTGTCAGTTTCTGGCCCGCACCTTTCCAGTATTAATTGCATCGGTGGGGCTAATAGCTCTATACAATAAGATTACTCTAGTCTCTATATATTGATGTCACCAAGTATATTGTGCAAAGGTTTGACTTTTAGTTAATGGCCGCTATTGGTTGGTATGCTTGATAACCAATACAATGGTACAATACGTAGGACATACGGCGGACTTCAACAAAATGGCCGCGAGTACATTTCCGGTTTACACACATATAAACACAAACGGCACGACCAATCAGGTTCCCCAGATGAAGACACGTGACTGTGTCATAACGCGTAGGGATTGGCCGTGGGCAGAAGTACACCTGGAGTGACGTAAGAAGACGGTGAGGACGCCGCTGTTCATTTGTATTACTGTGACCGTGACCAAGTCTGTTTGTAGACGAAACGTTGGGAGGCGGCGCTTTGACGTCACCGCGTTGCACACGTGAGGACCCCGGATATTCTGGGCACACGCTTTACACACAGACCGGCCGGCCGTGTTTCTTTCTTAATGCCTGTTTTTATTGGATCAAATGTAAGTGCATTACTTTCGTTTTACTATTTTAAGCAATATTACGCTATGAGTCCCTTTGATCTCTCCTCTCCTATGCTGGAATACTGAGTTGGGCTGTCAAGTAGAAAAACTTCAGTGGATGGAAGAGCGAGTCTGTTGTCTTAATGCGATTGGAATTCGTTTTTGCTGTTTTTTACTTACCCTGTGGTAAGAGTCAGTGTTAAATGTTGGTGGAGGTCTCCTGTGTGTCAGTCATCACGACGCTGTGGATTATTTTTAAACACTTTGGGACTTTTCCTATCACTTTATTTGCGACTGTGTACATTTTTTTAATTAAGAATTTTTTTTTTTTTTTGATTGGGTTTACTCCCTCCTTTTTCACTAATATTTGTAGACCCCAGTGTTTTTTTGTGATTTTTCATGATCATTTGGGTCCACTCTTCTCTTGGGCCCCATACACACGAGAGGATTTATCCGCAGATACGGTCCAGCGGACCGTTTCCACGGATAAATCCTCTCAAAGATATCCGCTGATTTCGATGGGATGGAGTGTACACACCATCCCATTGAAATCCGCGCGGAAATCCTCTGCCGATGACGTGTCGCACCGTCGCCGCGATTATGACGCGGCGACGGGCGCGACGCTGTCATATAAGGAATTCCACGCATGCGTCAAATCATTACGACGCGTGCGGGGAATCCCTTTGGACGAATGGATCCGGTAAGTCTGTACAGACGAGCGGATCCATCCGTTGGAATGGATTCCAGCAGATGGATATGTTGTGCAGCACAACAAATATTCGATCTGCTGGAATCCATCCCAGAGGAGATTTCTCCGCGGAAACAGATCCGCTGGCGTGTACACACCATAGGATCTATCCGCAGAAACCCATTTGCTGGGATTTATCTGCGGATAGATTCTATCGTGTGTACGGGGCCTTATATTTGCACATATTTATTCACTTATTATTTTTCATATGCAATTTATCAATTACATAGCGCGACTCCTTTTGTAGTTTATTTTTCATTTGTATTACTGCACTCGCTTTTTATCTTTGATGTAAGAGCATTTTATACTTTAATAAACGTTCCCCTACTTACAATACTACACTATTGGAGGCCCTCTGTTTGCTCTCTCTCCCTTTCCCCCTGATTGGAGTCGCAATAGGGACTGATCGATGAGGTGTTTTTGAGTAAGCTGGCATACTATATGGAAGCCTGCAGAGAGTTTGAGAAGCACCAGTGAAGTGTGGAAAGTGGGAAGATTGTTAAAGCGGGGGTTCACCCATCAATTTAACAGTTTGAAAAAGCAGTTACATTCCTGGCATGCCGGGATTGCTAACTGTCACATTGGTTGTGCTCTCAACCAAACTGTCAAACCATCCAATGGCTGGTGTCATAACTGATCACATGTGCAGCATCATGGCAGTTGAAGATTAAACAGAGGCCAAGACGCGCCTTAGCAGCCGTCAATCAACTCCTCTTCGCTTAGAAACGCCCATTCCCCGCAGGATTCCCCGCTCGGAGCCGGAAAACAAGGGCTCATATAACGATAAGTACAAGTAAAAAAAAAAAAAAAAACAGCATACTGCAGATGTTAGCAGTATGCTACAGCTAATGTCGAAAAGTGGATTTTTGGGTGAACCTCCGCTTTAACTGTGAGGTGTATGCTGTAAGGAGATCCTGGATGCTTTATACACTTGTTGATGAGGTGAGAGTTCTGAGAGCCCTTACACAGATGTGATCAAGCCACCCATTAATATCTTCACACATTTATGATCAGTGGACATACAGCTCCGTTTCTGTTCTCCTTGGCAGTTTTACTGCATTAATCATACACGGACACTATTATAATCACCACTTTATTTATTGTTTTATTATCATCCTTTATGGGTATTGATTTATCACTATATACCATTGTCACTTATTTATGTCATGTTATTATGACTGATGCGTCTATAGTTCATGCGCGAAACCCCCTTTTTTGAATATTATTTCACTTGTGTGTATTGTAAACACCAATAGGTTTTGCTGCATTTACACTTTTTTGTTTTGTTTTGATACATTCTATTGCTCACAGTAGAGCGAAGGACACTTTATAATATTTACTTTCTGTGCATATTTTGTTACCGTGTTTTGCCTATGTATGCTATTAGCACTCATTAATTTCCTTACTCTTGTAAGCATGTTTATACTTACCTTATTATTATTTTTAATGTTTATATATGTGTATCCTATGTACCTTTGCGTGTTTTTAATATACATTCCTTATGCCGCGTACACACGATCATTTTTCGGCATGAAAAAAAACGATGTTTTTCGGCATGTAGAAAAACGATGTTTTTCGGCATGTAGAAAAAACAGTTTTTCCAACTTCATCATTAAAACGACGTTGCCCACACACCATAGTTTTTTAAAAATGCTCTAGCAAAGCGCGGTGACGTACAACACGTACGACGGCACTATAAAGGGGAAGTTCCATGCGGATGACGCCACCCTTGGGGCTGCTTTAGCTGATTCCGTGTTAGTAATAGACAATTCACGCTTTTCTGTCTGTTACAGTGTGATGAATGTGCTTACTCTATTATGAACAGTAGTTTTACTAGAACGAGCGCTCCCATCTCATAACTTGCTTCTGAGCATGCGTGGGTTTTTAACGTCGTTTTAGCCCACACATGATCATTTTTTACAGCCCAAAAAATTACATAGTTTAAAAACGTTGTTAAAAAATGCAGCATGCTCGAAAAAAATGTTGTCGTTTTTCAGAAGCTGAAAAATTATGTGAAGCCCACACACGATCATTTTAAATGAAATTTTTTTAAAACAACCTTTTTTTTCATGCCGAAAAATGATCGTGTGTATGTGGCATTAATATAGGTCATTATGTATATTTATTTATATATTTCATATACTTTTTATATTGTAATATGTTCTTGATATGTTTTTAAAAATATATACATATATATTTTTAAATATCCCTAAAATATACAGCTAATCTTGGTATAGTTAGTTTACAACTGTCCAAGATGAGTGATTCCCCCCGCCATATGTAATTTTTGCAAATGCCTGTTGCTATTGTGTGTATTTTGGTGCCGCGCTGGGACTTGTTGTCCCACGGCACAGACATACATTTAAGGAATCAGTCCCTACAGCCCAGTATTAGGCCAATAGAAGAAGCAGTGGCTCAGAGCGCGTAGCCCAATCCGCACCTTGCCTTCCATGGAAATCTGGATGTGTCTCTGGAAGTAATCACGTGACCTGCCGGACCAAGCCTCTTCCTGATGATCACAGGCCAGGCTTTAGACCGAACCAATACACTCTGCAAATCTTCACATCTATGCAGCCCACAGGATCTGGGACAAGGACACTTAGGTGGCGCTTCCTTTTTTACCCATTGTTGATAATTGATATAAAGCAGGGTGCCAAAATTCCCCTGCATCCGTGGTCAGTAGGGTTAAAAAAATATTCCAGTGTTAGTGGTCAATGGAAGTAACAAATGTCCCTGTGTTAGTGGTCAGTGGGATTCATAAATGCCCCATGACAATGGTAGTAATAATTTCACATGTGCCAGTGCTCAGTGGGAGTAATGGTGCCTACAGTTAGTTCAAGTGAGTGTATAGTGCCCTATCATTGGTGTCAGTGGAAGAAAATGTTTCTCATGTCTTATGCTAATCCTTGTGATGGTATCACAGCAGGGGCTATACAAACACCATATCAAGCAGGATATCACTCCACCCCACACTGCGTAGAATACATAACAGTGTGTTGAAATGCTCTGTATCTCTGTGTCTGGCATGATATGAAGTTTAGTGTTAGATATACTATTTATGTGTTTGTAGATGAGACAACGTTATATAGTGGAATATAGTCCTTACAAGATTTTTCTGCCTTACTACCAGCTATCAGAATGGTTGTTAGGGCAACTACATAGCTAATGAAGTTTATGCACTTGGGGCCTGATCCACAACGAGCGGGCTTAACTTAAATATTCGGATTTAAGTTACACCGCCGCAAAATCTCTACCTAAGTGCCCGATCCACAAAGCACTTACCTAGAAATTTTGAGCAGTGTAACTTAAATCCGTCCGGCGCAAGGCGTTCCTAATCTAATGGGGCGAGTCCCATTTAAATTAGGCGCGCTCCCGCGCCGGATGTACTGCGCATGCTCCCGACGTTATTTTCCCGACGTGCTTTGTGCGGTTTTATGTTGCGCCGGGTTTTGAGAATCGCGACGGGCGTAAAAAAAAAAAAGAGTTGCGGCGGGAAAAAAAATAAAAATGACAGCGACGCGGGATAGAAGGGTATACTTTTACAAGGTGTAAACAGTTTACACCTTGTAAAAGCAGCCCTAATTTTGCGACGGCAAACTAATACTTACGGAGAAAAAACGAAGCGTAAAAGCTTTGTGGATCTCCGTAAGTGCTAATTTGCATACCCAACGCTGGATTTCGACGAGAAATGCCCCCAGCGGCGGCTGCGGTACTGCATCCTAAGATCCGGCAGTGTAAGTCCCTTACACATGTCGGATCTTCTGCCTATCTATGTGAAACTGATTCTGTGGATCAGTTCCATAGATAGAAACAGGGATACGACGGCATATCAATAGATACGCCGGCGTATCCCTTTTGTGGATCAGGCCCTTGGATCTTAAAACCATGGGCCAGATTCAGAGACATCTGCGGCGGCGTAACGTATCGCATTTACGTTACACCACCGCAAGTTTTACGGGCAAGTGCTTGATTCACAAAGCACTTGCCTGTAAAGTTGTGGCGGCATAGCGTAAATCCCTCCAGCTCAAGCCCGCCTAATTCAAATGGGGCGTAGATAATTTAAATTAGGCGCGTTCCCGCGCCGAACCTACTGCGCATGCTCCGTTTTGAAATTTCCCGGCGTGCTTTGCGCGAAATGACGTCGCTCCGACGTAATTTTTTGAGCGTCGACGTGAGTTAAGCCCCTTTCCTATTCACGGACGAGTTACGCAAAAAAAAATAAAAAATTTGAAGCGGGAACGACGGCCATACTTTAACATGGCAAGTCTAAATATAGGCCAAGAAATAGCAGCTTTAACTATACGCCGGGAAAAGCCGACTAGCGACGACGTAAGAGAATGCGACGGCCCCGCGTACCTTCGTGAATCGCCGGAAAAGCTAATTAGCATACCCGACGCGGAAAACGACGCAAACTACACCCAGCGGGCACCGAAGTATTACACCTACGATCCGAAGGCGTACGAAGCCGTACGCCTGTCGGATCGAAGCCAGAAGCCGGCGTATCTTGGTTTGAGGATTCAAACTAAAGATACGACGCGGGAAATTTGAAAGTACGCCAGAGTATCAGTAGATACTCCGGCGTACTTCTTCTGTGAATCTGGCCCCATATTTTCATCATAAAATCTAGGGGGGGGGACATCCGATTTAGCAAATGAACCAGAATGATATGGGTTTTCTGGTACACCATACATGTATTAGCAGCTTACAAAGCCAATATAGTGCTTTTAGAGCAAACAGAATTTTTATTAGGAAGTATAAATTTGAGAAAAAGATACAGTGATGTAAATTAGTCAAAGCGTGTCTTGAATGTGTAATTTAGCCTTGTTTGTATCAAATGCATTTGCAAGACTAGATATCACCTGGCACAGGTAGCAGGGACATCATCACTGTGCATCTGGGGCACAGCAACTCTAAACCCTACAGGTTGCCTTCAGAAGACTACAGGAGGGGGTTAATAAAAGACCAGGGAGAGGGAGCAGTGCTGACTTATATTAATTATGCAAGAAATACAAAAGGGACACAAAGATTCAAGAAAGAATACACATAGCTCTTGTATTTAACCACTTGGGATCCGCGCTATGGACAAAAGACGTCCACAGCGCAGCTCTCAAGTGCCGGGTGGACGTCCCTGGACGTCCTGTTGTTGTTGTTCCCCGTGCGCGCCACTGGGGGCGCGCAGCGGGGAAACAAGATAGTTCCATAGATAGAAACAGGGATACGACAGCGTATCAGTAGATACGCCGGCGTATCCCTTTTGTGGATCAGGCCCTTGGATCTTAAAACCATGGGCAAGATTCAGAGACATCTGCGGCGGCGTAACGTATCGCATTTACGTTACACCGCCGCAAGTTTTACGGGCAAGTGCTTGATTCACAAAGCACTTGCCTGTAAAGTTGTGGCGGCATAGCGTAAATCCCTCCAGCTCAAGCCCGCCTAATTCAAATGGGGCGTGGATCATTTAAATTAGGCGCGTTCCCGCGCCGAACCTACTGCGCATGCTCCGTTTTGAAATTTCCCGGCGTGCTTTGCGCGAAATGACGTCGCACCGACGTAATTTTTTGAGCGTCGACGTGAGTTAAGCCCCTTTCCTATTCACGGACGACTTACGCAAAAAAAAAAAAAAATTTGAAGCGGGAACGACGGCCATACTTTAACCACTTAGTAACCGCCCTATAGACAATATACGTCTACAGGGCGGGTGGTTAACTCTAGGAGGGCGTCAATGTACGTCCTCCCAGAGTCCGTCTCCCGCGCGTCCCCTGGGACGCGCACACGGGAACATCCGTGACCGCCGGGTCCAGAGGACCCGGCCGATCACGAATCGCGGTAAACGGCCGCTGATAGCGGCCGTTTACCATGTGATCGCTCCGTCCAATGACGGAGCGATCACATGTAAACAAACCGGCGTCTTTTGATGACGCCGGTTCCTCCCTCCTCTCTCTGTACCGAGCGGTACAGTGTGAGAGGGGGGAGCGCGGGTGTCAGCAGCGCTGTGGATGGATCTGTGACTATTGCAGTCACAGATCCATCCATCCCTGCTCAGCCATCCCTGAAACCCCCTGCAATACCCCCCCTTACAATACTCTGCAATACTCTGCATACCCCCTACAATACTCTGCATACCCCCTACAATACTCTGCATACCCCCTACAATACTCTGCAATACTCTGCATACCCCCTACAATACTCTGCAATACTCTGCATACCCCCTACAATACTCTGCAATACTCTGCATACCCCCTACAATAATCTGCAATACTCTGCATACCCCCTACAATACTCTGCAATACTGTGCAATACACTCTGCAATACCCCCCCCTACAATACTCTGCATACCCCCGGCAATACTCTGCATACCCCCCTGCGCAATACTCTGCATACCCCCCTGCGCAATACTCTGCATACCCCCCCTGCGCAATACTCTGCATACCCCCCCTGCGCAATACTCTGCATACCCCCCCTGCGCAATACTCTGCATACCCCCCCCTACGAAATACTCTGCATACCCCCCACCTGCGAAATACTCTGCATACCCCCCACCTGCGAAATACTCTGCATACCCCCCCTGCGCAATACTCTGCATACCTCCCCTTCGCAATACTCTGCATACCCCCCTGCGCAATACTCTGCATACCCCCCTGCGCAATACTCTGCATACCCCCCTGCGAAATACTCTGCATACCCCCCTGCGCAATACTCTGGATACCACCCCCTGCGCAATACTCTGCATACCACCCCCTGCGCAATACTCTGCATACCACCCCCTGCGCAATACTCTGCATACCACCCCCTGCGCAATACTCTGCATACCACCCCCTGCGCAATACTCTGCATACCACCCCCTGCGCAATACTCTGCATACCCCCCTGCGCAATACTCTGCATTACTCCCCGGCAATACTCTGCATTGCTCCCCGGCAATACTCTGCATTGCTCCCCGGCAATACTCTGCATTGCTCCCCGGCAATACTCTGCATTGCTCCCGGCAATACTCTGCATTACTCCCCGGCAATACTCTGCAATACCCCTGCACAATTACTCTGCGCAATTACTCTGCAATACCCCCGCACCAATACTCTGCAATACCCCCGCACCAATACTCTGCAATACCCCCGCACCAATACTCTGCAATACCCCCGCACCAATACTCTGCAATACCCCCGCACCAATACTCTGCAATACCCCCGCACCAATACTCTGCAATACCCCAACACCAATACTCTGCAATACCCCAACACCAATACTCTGCAATACCCCTGCACCAATACTCTGCAATACCCCCGCACCAATACTCTGCAATACCCCCGCACCAATACTCTGCAATACCCCCGCACCAATACTCTGCAATACCCCCGCACCAATACTCTGCAATACCCCCGCACCAATACTCTGCAATACCCCAACACCAATACTCTGCAATACCCCAACACCAATACTCTGCAATACCCCAACACCAATACTCTGCAATACCCCGGCTAATACTCTGCAGTACCCAGAAAATACTCTGGGAAAAAAATGCGTTTTAACCACTTCCCGCCCGCCGGCCGTCATGACGTCCTTGACTTTGTGCAGGGATATCTAAATGATGCCTGCAGCTACAGACATCATTCAGATATCATTTTTTTCAGCCGGCGATTCCCTACACCGTAAGAACAATCATGTCGGCTGTTCCGCCTCTTGATCGTTCTTACGGGAGGCGAAAGGGGACGTCTCCCCTCCCTTCTCCCTCCGGTGCCTCTTCTGACTCACCGCTACGATCGAAACCAGGATCGTTTTATTTTTTTTAATTTTTTTTCAGGCTTCCCAGCCTAGAGGTGAGATGTGGGGTCTTATTGACCCCACATCTCACTGTAAAGAGGACCTGTCATGCTATATTCATATTACAAGGGATGTTTACATTCCTTGTAATAGGAATAAAAGTGATCAAAACATTTATTTTTGGGGAAAAACGTATCAAACTAAAATAAATAAAGTGAAATGAACAATAAAAATATATTTTTTTTTTTAAAGCGCCCCTGTTCCTGCGTGCTCGTATACAAAAGCGACCGCACACGTAAGTCCCACCCACATATGAAAACGGTGTTCAAACCACACATGTGAGGTATCGCTGCGAACGTTGGAGCAAGAGCAATACTTTTGGCCCTAGAGCTCTTCTCCAACTAAAAAGATGTAACCAGTAAAAATATTTAAAGCGTCGCCTATGGGGATTTTTAAGTAGCGAAGTTTGGCGCCATTCCACAAGCGTGTGCAATATTGAAGGGTGACATGTTGGGTATCTATTGACTCGGCGTAACTTCATCTTTCATATTATGCAAAAACATTGGGCTAACTTTAATGTTTTTTTTTTTTTAAAAGCACAAAACCGTTTTATTTCCAAAAAAACGCATTCGAACAATTGCTGCGAAAATAACGTGCGTGATAAAAAGTTGCAACGACCGCCATTGTATTCTCTAGGGTTTTTGCTAAAAAAGCATATATAATGTTTTGGGGTTCTATGCAATTTTCTAGCAAATAAATGATGATTTTTCCATGTAGGAGAGAAATGTCAGAATTGGTCTCGGTGCTCCAGAACGCCTGATGGTGCTCCCTGCATGTCGGGCCTCTGTATGTGGCCACGCTGTGTAAAAGTCTCACACATTTGGTATCGGCATACTCGGGAGGAATAGCAGAATGTGTTTTGGGGTGTAATTAGTGTTATGCATATGCTGTGTGTGAGAAATAACCGGCGAATATGAACATTTTGTGAAAAAAAAAAAAAAAAATCTTGATTTTGCAAAGAATTGTGGGAAAAAATTACAACTTCTAAAAACTCACCATGCCTCTTTCTAAATACCTTGGAATGTCTTCTTTCCAAAAAGGGGTCATTTGGGGGGTATTTGTACTTTTCTGGCATGTTAGGGTCTCAAGAAATGAGAGAGGCTGTCAGTACATCAGATGTGATCAAATTGATCAATTTTCAGTAATTGGTACCATAGCTTGTGGACCCTATAACTTTCACCCAGACTAAATAATATCCCAATTTTTTTTTTTTTTACCAAAGATATGTAGCAGTATACATTTTAGGCCAAATTTATGAAGAAAAATTAATTTTTTGCAAAATTTTATAATAGAAATCAAAAAAAAATTCATTTTTTTTACAAAATTTTCGTTCTTTTTTCATTATTAGCGGAAAAAATAAAAACCGCAGAGGTGATCAAATACCACCAAAAGAAAGCTCTATTTGTGGGAAAAAAAGGACAAAAATTTCATTTGGTTACAGTGTTGTATGACTGAGTTATTGTCATTCAAAATGTGAGAGCACCGAAAGCTGAAAATTGGTCTGGTTATTAAGGGTGTTTAAGTGCCCAGTTGTCAAGTGGTTAACATGGCAAGTCTAAATATAGGCCAAGAAATAGCAGCTTTAACTATACGCCGGGAAAAGCCGACTAGCGACGACGTAAGAGAATGCATCGCTCGGGAGCCGATGCGAGTTCATGGCGGGCGCGATGTCCGCCAGACACCCGCGATCGTCGGTGACACAGCAGGGACGTGGAGCTCTGTGTGTAAACACAGAGCTCCACGTGCTGTCAGGGAGAGAGGAGACCGATCTGTGTCCCTTTACATAGGGACACAGCATCGGTCACCTCCCCCAGTCAGTCCCCTCCCCCCACACAGTAAGAACACAACCAGGGAATACATTTAACCCCTTCCTCACCCCCTAGTGTTAACCCCTTCACTGCCAGTCACATTTATACAGTAATTAGTGCATTTTATAGCACTGATCGCTGTATAAATGTGAATGGTACCAAAATTGTGTCAAAAGTGTTCGATATGTCTGCCGCAATATCGCAGGCCTGACAAAAAAAATCGCAAATCGCCGCCATTACTAGTAGAAAAAAAAAAACATAAATCTATCCCCTATTTTGTAGGTGCTATAACTTTTGCGCAAACCAATCAATATACGCTTATTAAAAAAAAAAATATGTAGAAGAATACGTATCGGCCTAAACCGGGGGAAATTTGTATTTTTTTTTTTTAAAAATGGGATATTATTATAACGAAAAGTAAAAAATATTGTGTTTTTTTCCAAATTTTCTGTCTTTTTTTGTTTATAGCGCAAAAAATTTAAATCGCAGAGGTGATCAAATACCACCAAAAGAAAGCTCTATTTATGGGGAAAAAATGATAAAAATATAATTTGGGTACAGTGTTGTATGACCGCGCAATTGTCATTCAAAATGCGTCAGCGCTGAAAGCTGAAAATTGGTCTGGGCACGAAGGGGGTTTAAGTGCCCAGTAATGAAGTGGTTAAACAATATCTGTTTAGCCTGAATTTCAGCAAATTAGAAGGAGGCATTCTTTGTACCTGAAGGAAAAGAGGTTTAACCTTTGCATATAAACAGGCTTCTTTACAGTAAAACCTGTAAAATGTCTAATTGACTTCCATGGGACCTAGTTATAGTCAACTCTATAAATTATTTCAAAAACAGGCAGGCTTTATTTCTAAGTACACAAAATATATCTGAAGTTTAATATTTATACCAAGTTATTCTGTAGATTGTTGATCCAGGAAGAATCTTTTAAGTAATAGGTGAGATTTGTTTCCATGTTGAATACAAATGAACAATGCTTTACAACGGCTTTCTGTCTTCCGCTGGATTACCTTGAAGTTGGGGCTCTGATGATGCATTTACAGTATTTTTGTCTTTTGATTGGATTTGTCTTTTTTTCAGTATCTAAGCATCCATGCATCTCACTTCTAAGCTACAGGCTCAGAATAAACTTGCTGTAGAGAAGAGAAAAATGTAGTTCAAAGCAAAACTGTAAATTCTTATATCTAATATATAAGTCTGTAACTAGAAAAGCTCTAATAAAAACTGCCAAAAGATATTAATGCAATATGACAAACTTGTGTTCTGTTCAATCGTCGATGTACACAATGCACCCAGAAAGGTACTTCTACTATTAAATCTTGGTGTGCTTTGCATATTTCTTCCATATCTGTGTGGTAAACCAGTGGGACACTTTGCCTCTATAAAGGACTAGTCACTGCTGCTCTTTTTCCTTACACAGGGTGACTAGTCTTGTATCTGTGCCCCCATGCTTACCCTGTAGGTCATACATTTATGAACTGCAAACCAAATGGCAAGCAAGGAGACACAAGCAAAAAAACCTTACAGAGGTTCTAATAATTCCTCATACTGCTAAAAAATGTGTTGCTGCCCGGGTCTCTTGCCTCGATAAAAGCACAGGAAGTCAGTAGAAATCTATGTAATACCTAATTCTAAATTTTCACTATTCTAACCAAAATTTTTAATCAAACATGGTCGGAGTACCTTACAACAGCAGTTTTTATGACATGATGACATGTGACATAACTAGAACATTTTGTCAGCTTTTTTTATGTGTTTCAGAGGAATTCAAAAACTTTTTCCTGAAGCATCCAGAATATGCCAAGCTGTTTACAACATACCTGGAGCATCAGAAATTTTTCATGCATAAGTTACAGCAAATGGAAAATGAAGAGAACCTGTTGATGCCTCATATTACAGAAAATCAGAATCATATATTAAATATGAAAGATGAAGCTCTAAATACAACAGACAAGAAAGAAGACTGAAAAATGAGCCCTCATTAGAAAATACACTGGTTTATTTTTTGAATATTCATTTTTCTTTATTTTATTACAATGTACTTATTGCAAAAAAAAAAAAACTCTCAAAAACTACTGCTTTATATGTTTCAGATCAAATCAATAAACTCTGCTTTTTACTTGTGTAACTTGACTAAGAAAAATAAACTATCTTTTGTATTTGTGTAAAATATAATGCCTGATATGTCTCCCAGATGTAATATATTAAATGGTTTTATATATAGGCATTATTAAAGGGTGCCTCCCTCACAAGTTTTTGTGAAAAATCTAAATATTAATAGATTAATGCTGTGCATAAATGATGCACAAGTCAATATAAAATTCCTTAACAAAACTGCACTTTATTAGACTTTGTGCTTATATGATTTATTTTTTTGACAGTGGGTGCAGCAAAGCATGCTAAAGGTTATGAACATTTCCCCACGTATTTTTTTTTTATTTGACGCGGGGTTCCCCTTAATATACATTCCATACCTTAGGATACTTTCCTAAATGTAGGTAAAGTTGATCCGGGGTAAATCCAAATGCCTCTAGAGAGATCAGGAAGGAATTTTTTTCCCCTGCTGTAGCAAATTGGATCATGCTCTGCTGTTTTTTTTTGTCTTCTTCTGCATCAACTGTGGGTATGGAGTTGGGTGTATAGGATTGTACTATGTTTTTTATTTTGTTTTTTTTTGTTTGTGGTTGAACTGGATGTTCTTTTTTCAACCTGACTAACTATGTAACCTGAAGGGCCTGGTAATTGAATTTGGGGGGACCCCCACACATTTTTTTTTATGAATGACTTTTCTCTGTATTGCTGGGAGCCGACAATTCATTATAGCCTTGAGTGGTTTTAAATTACTTTTTTTCCTTCAGAAATTACACTTTGTGCAGGGACAGTTCTAAGCACGGGAAACAAGTGCTACTTCACAGGCATACCCCTCCCCCCAGGTACGAGGTCACCCTTCACAAAATTTAAAGTAATATTTTACTTTTATTGTTTCACTTTAAGCATTATAAAAATCACTGCTCCTGAAAAAACGCACAGGTTTTAAAACTTTTTTTTGCATTGGTACATGTCCCCCTGGGGCAAACACTTTTTAGGACAATAACTTGCATATTAGCCTTTAAAATTAGCACTTTAGATCTCAAATGTTCGAGTCCCATAGACTTTAACGGGTTTCTAAAGTTCACACAAACTTTTGGTCTGTTCGCAGGTTCAGGTGCGAACCGAACGGGGGGGCTCATCCCTACATATGTGTGATAAACCCACAGTTGCACTCACACATGCCCCGAAATATGATCGCATATAAGAAGGTCAGTTGCATAACAGAACTCCCCACTTAGCTGTCCGTGCTCACACAGCAGTGAGGTCGATGGCTTACGCAATACATCACAGGACACGTGACTTTTTCAAAGGTGGCCATGTGACATGCTCAGTTAGCTGTTAGCTAGTTAGACGTGCCTATTGCCGAGGAAACAAATGAGCGTTGTGCATCATCATACCCTCATATGTGATCGTTACCACATAAGCAGCATGATAAGTAACAGAGTACAAGTTTTAGTAATACATGTTAACAGCATAAGAATAAATAATCATAAATTAATACTATGATAAAAACAGATCTAGAGGTTATTTAAAACCAAAGATACAACCAATTTCACTAGCCTATACATATATAGTGTGGGATCCCTCTAGTGGTAGCTCATAATATTACAACTAATAAATATATTCCATCAACCTAACAATGACTTTAAAATATATAAAAAATGATTAAAAATCTGATACAAAAACAATTAAGATCAAAGCCTATGTTTAATCCCATGGGAGCGAGAGTGGACATAGCAAAAATGAATCAAAATGGATTTTTGAAAAGTTCTCTCACTTTATTTCTGCCCCGCCAGTGTGGTTTGTATTTTTCTATGACCCAGAATTTAAGACCAATGGGATTTTTATCATGGCATAGAGAGAAATTACTGTGTTTTGGAAATCCATTACTAATATTTTGTATATGCTCTTGGATCCTTTTCCACGTCGATCATTTTGTTCTTTCCATATACTGCAAAGAGCACGGGCAGTGCAATATATATACTACCCCCTCAGTTCTGCATGATATAAAATCTTTAATTCGGTATTGTTTTTTGTTGCTGGTAGATATAAATTTAGTGCATTTTTGACCATTTTGTTTAGTATTCCTGCAGGCGTAGCATCTCTTACATGGGGAAAAAACCCTTTCCCTGAAAATAAGTAAACTCCTGTGATTTTTTTAGGGGGATTAGTGACATTTTTGGCTATTATATCTCTTAATCTGGGTGCCTTCCTGTACACAAAACTAGGTATCTCGGGCAAAATAGTCTGCAATTGGTCATCCACTAAAAGCAATGACCAATGCTTTTTAAACCTTCGCTCAACTTGCCGCTGTTTGATATTATAGTCCATAATTATTGGAACTTCTTGATATTGCATTTTTCTTTCTTTATCTTTAATTAAATCATCCATTTGAATATGTAATGCGTCCTTTATTTTCTCTTCTATTCAATTCTCATTATACCCTTGATGAATTAATTTCTCTCCAATCATTGTTGCCTGCTCAATAAAAGTGCTTTCATTTGTGCAATTTCTTCTTAAGCGTATCATTTGCCCTTTAGGGATATTGATAAGCCAGGGATCAAAATGACAACTGTCCATGGGTATGTAGCTATTTCTCTCAACAGGTTTAAACAAGGTTTTTGTTATGACTCCATTCTTTGTTAGATAGATAGATTTTGCAAATCCAAAAAATGTATAGAGGTATCACTGATTTCATATGTCAATGTAATATTTTTTGTTATTTAATTTCTCAAAAAATTCAATCGGACTATTTTTACCCCCATTCCATATTATGATACAATCATCTATAAATCTTCAGTACATAACTAATTGGGTGGGAGTGTTCAAATACACCTCCTTTTCCTTCCATTTTGCCATAAAAATATTGGCTACGCTTGGTGCGTATTTGGCTCCTATTCCGATGCCGTTAAGCTGCCTATAGTATTCTGAATTGTACCAAAAATAATTGTGTTGCAAAACAAATGCTAAACATCTAAGAATAAACCTTTTTTTGTTTTGAGACAATATTGCTATATGTATCCATAGCCTACCTTGATGTCTTCATAGCCTCCTCATGATCAATTATAGTATAAAGCGACGATACGTCGGCTGTGGCAATCAAGTAGTGTTGGTCTGGCTTAATAATAGTATTGTTTAGTATCTGGATCAGATGTTTAATGTCCCTTAGGTTGGCTGGTGTTGATGGTACCAAAGGCTGAATAAAATTGTGCACATATATTCCCCTAATCTTGCATTTATTGATTGGATTCCATTTATAATGGGCCGCCCAGGTGGATTAATTTGATCCTTGTTGTTTACCTTGGGTACTGTGTAGATGATTGTCACTCTGCATGTGTCTGGAACAAGATATTTCTCTTCTTTCTTCGTTAAAATATTCTTCAAAGTTCCTTTTTGTATTAGGTCCTGCAATTCATATTTATATTCTCTTGTCGGATTACCTCTTAGGCCGCATACACACGATCGGTCAAAACCGATGAAAACGGACTGAAGGTCCATTTCATCGGTCCAAACCGATTGTGTGTGGGCCCCATCGGTCAGTTATGCTTTGGTCAAAAAAAAGAGAACTTGCTTTAAAATTCCATGATTGGAAGCATTGAACTTAATTTTTTTCAGCGTGTCGTGTGTTTTACGTCACCGCGTTCTGACACGATCGTTTTTTTAACCGATGGTGTGTAGGCACATCAGACCGTCAGTCGGCTTCGTCGGTTAACCGATGAAAACGGTCCTTAGGACTGTTCTCGTCGGATGGACTGATCGCGTGTATGCGACCTTAGTTTTATGTAAGTATTTACATCATTTAGTTGCCCCTACAGTTCCTTATTGTAGTCATCTTTACATAGTACTACAATGGCTCCCCCCTTGTCTGCCATTCGCACTACTATTTTTTTGATGTTTAGCTTGTCTAATTCTTGTATCACCATTTTATTAAAGACTTCTATGTGGTCATTATTATGAACTGGTGGAAAGAAGAAGTAGATCCAGCCCACTCAGACTCTTCGTCTATGTCCTTGGCATCTTATGTACCTATTACTACATGTTTCAATAACCCTAACGGTGCATCAAGAAAAAGGAAGAAAGAGAGTGAGGTGAGCTCACAGGGACACCCAAGGTCAGCACATGCCTCAAATAAAGACAAAGACACACGTTTGCAACGGTCACAGAGTCGAACACCTATTACCCCATCTACTAGAAGTGTACTCAATCATTTATTAATGACACAGATTACACCCACGATGAGCATTAACCCAGTCTAATTACCTGCGGGGCCTTTGTCCCAACAACTAACTGAACAACGTCCCTTTCCATCGGGTCCCCCCATGGACCTACGCACAGCACCAATTTTCAACACTAACATTGTTGAGTCTAAACGAGTGCCATTGGCAGCACCGACCCACATGCACACATCAAGCCAGCCTTTAAAATAGTGTGTCCCGATTCCACTAGTGTTGAGAATCGGGAGACATATGACATCATTAACTTATCATCCTATCCATTATCAGAAGATGAGACCAGAGTTTTGCAACTTGGCCTCACATTCTGTCCTGATGAGGATATGGACAAGTTTGACCTGATTAAGGATTTACATCTCTTCGCCAGACGCAGGGCCGGTGCAAGGATTTTTGCCAATTAAGGCGAAGGTGCATTTTGTCGCTCCCCCCGGCACACACACACACACACCATACATTATATCTGTGCTCCACTAAGCTTTAATGGTTATGATGCTTAAAGTGATCGTTTAACTTATTTATCTTTTACAGAGAAAGATAGCATAAATGGCATTATTCTGCATTGCGCAGTATAATGTATTATTGCTGGGATTTGTGGTCCTCTGTAACTGCTGGTATTCTGCATTGTATATAATGTACTATTGCTGGTATTTGTAGTCCTCTATAGCTGGTAGTATTCTCCATTGCGCTGTATAATGATTATACTGCGCAATGCAGATTACCACTGACCAGTTATAGAGGAACTACAAATCCCAGCAATAATACATTATACAGCGCAATGGAGAATACCAGCAGCTATAGAGGAACAACGAATCCCAGCAATACATTATAAAAAACGCAATGCAGAATACCAGCAGTTACAGAGGACTACAAATCCCAGCAATACATTTTATAAAACGCAATGCAGAATACCAGAAGTTACAGAGGACTACAAATCCCAGCAATAATACATTATACAGGCTGCTTAATATATTATTGCAGGGATTTGGTGTTTTTTTAAACAGGAAACCTCTAAAATAGGTCCCCCTTACCTGTTTCTGAACCCTTGTAAGTCGCGGCGGCGGCTCTGCGGGCGTGTGTCCGGCCTGTGTGGTGAGCGCGGCGTGGACTCGTCCTTCAGATGCCGCCCACAGTGGCAGCCCACACACACTGCTGCCCGCCTGCCCCCCAGGAGAAAGTACCCCCCTCCATTAGTACAGACCCCCTCTCAGGACAAACCTCCCTCTCCATTAGTACAGACTCCCCCCCATCCATTAGTACAGACTCCCCCATCCATTAGTACAGATGCCTCCCCCCATCCATTAGTACAGACTCCTCCCCCCATCCATTAGTACAGACTCCCCCCTTCCATTAGTACAGACTCCCCCCTCATCCATTAGTACAGACTCCCCCCTCATCCATTAGTACAGACTCCCCCCTCATCCATTAGTACAGACTCCCCCCCATCCATTAGTACAGACTCCCCCCCATCCATTAGTACAGACTCCCCCCATCTATTAGTACAGACTCTCCTCCCCCCTCCATTAGTACAAACTCTCCCCCCCTCCATTGGTCCAGACTCCCCCACCTCCATTAGTACAGACTTTCCTCCCCCCTCCATTGGTACAGACTCTCCCCCCTCCTTTGGTACACCCCCCCTCCATTGGTACAGACACTCTCCCCCCTCCATTAGTAAAGACTCCCCCCCTTCATTAGTAAAGACTCTTCCCCTCTTCATTAGTAAAGACTCTCCCCCCTCCATTAGTACAGACTCTCCCCCATCCATTAGTACAAACTCTCCCCCCTCCATTAGTACAGACTACCCCCCTTCATTAGTACAGACTCTCCCCGCTTCATTAGTACAGACTCTCCCCCCTCCATTAGTACAGACTCTTCCCCCCCTCCATTAGTACAGACTCTTCCCCCCCTTCATTAGTACAGACATCCCCTCCAGAAGTACAGACCCCCCCTCGCCCTCCATTAGTACAGACAAACCCCACCCAGGCGGCAGCTGGAGAGGAGAGGACAGTGTGGAGCCGCGCAACCAGGGTTTAGAAGAAGATCGTGACACAGTGACTGGCAGAGAGAGCGGCTGCGGTGTCCAGAGAGACGCCGACAAGGAGAGGAGGAGGGAAGGGAGCAGTGAGCACTCTGGCGCTTGAGTGCCCCCACCTCTGTGGCACCTGGGTGAACTACACCCTGTGCAGCCATCTCGGTTTGGCCCTGTAGTTTTTCACCCTGTTCCCCTGGCGGCGCAGACGCCGTAAGGCAAGTGCCATTGTTGCCTTGCACTAGCACCGGCCCTGGCCAGATGCCTAATGTACAAAGTCTTATATGACAAAGAACCAAACGCCACCTAGGACTTGGGGCAACAGAACCCAGCTATGGATGGTGTAACCTTTGAAGACCTAAGAGCCTTACAAAATTTGATGGACTTGTGGGACGAAAGCAACCCGGAGGAGGAGGGATGGGTGTTCAATAGGGATGATCTTCGAGTTTGAGTCAAACTCATGTTCGACGCGAACATTGCCTGTTCGCCTATTCGGCGAACAGCGAAGAATTTGAGGTGTTTGCAGCAAATTCGAAAAGCCGCGGAACACCCTGTAAAAGTCTATGGGAGAAATCTAAAGTGCTAATTTTAAAGGCTAATATACAAGTTATTGTCCTAAAAAGTGTTTGGGGACCTGGGTCCTGCCCCAGGGGACATGTATCAATGCAACTTTTTTAAAAAAATTGCCTTTTTTTTTCGGGAGAGGAGATGTTAATTTTAATAAACAATAAAAGTGAAATATTTAAATTTCGTACCTAGGGGGGGGGGTGTATAGTATGCCTGTGAAGTAGCGCTTGTTTGCCGTGCTTAAAACTGTAGCGGCACAAAGTGTCATTTAAAATCACTTGCGGCTCTAATGAACTGTCGGCCCCCGGCAATTCAGAGAAAAGCCGTTCATAAAAAATAAAAAAAGCGTGGGGTCTCCCCAAATTCAATTACCAGGCCCTTCAGGTCTGGTATGTATATTTAGGGGAACCCCGCATCAAATTAAAAAAAAATGATGTGGTGTTCCCCCCAAATATCCATTCGAGTCCCTTCAGGTCTGGTGTGGGTTTTAAGGGGAACTCCACCCCAAATTTAAAAAAAAATCCCCCATGAATCCACACCAGACCCCTTATCCAAGCAGGCTACAGGAAAAGAGGGGGGCCGAGAGAGCACCCCCCCTCCTGAACCGTACCAGGCCACATGCCCTTAACATTGGGAGGATGCTTTGGGGGTCTGTGACCCCTCAAAGCACCATGTCCCCATTTTGATGGGGACAAGGGCCTCATCCCCACAACCCTTGCCCTTGTACCTCTACCATTTCACTAAGGAAATAGAATTGTAAAAAAAAACACAGACCGTGGAGAAAGTCCTTTATTAAAAAAAAAAAAATACAGTGGTGATAATCCACTCTTGGTCTCCACTCCAACGTTGTCGGTATCCTGCGATGGGCGATTTGCTATCCGCCGGGGTCCACTGAAGAGACGATCTCTTCATCCAGGTCCGGGATCCAGCGCATGCATCGCTGCCTGTCTCCACCGGAGACAGCCCGGCGAATGACGTGGCTTCAGCCAGTGACAGCTCTTATATAGGTGAGGACGGGGCCACATGTCACGTGACCCCGCCTCCCTCTGACACACCCGTCACATCACTGGGGAAGCCTGGGCTCTCCCTTGCTTCAGAGGAGGATGGGGTCACGTGATGGGTGGCCCCGCCCTCACCTATATAAGAGCTGTCACTGGCTGAAGCCGCGTGATTCGCCGTGCTGTCTCCGGTGGAGACAGGTGGCGATGTGTGCTCTGGATCCCGGACCTGGTTGGATAGATCTCATCGCTGGACCCCGGCGGAGAGGAGATCACCCGTCGCAGGATACCGACAACGTTGAAGCGGAGACCGAGAGTAGATTACCACAGCTGGATTTTTATTTATTTTTTATTAAAAGGACTTTCTCCATGGCGTGTGTGTGTTTTTTTTTACAATTCATTACACTTCCTTAGTGAAATGGTAGAGGTATAATGTACCCCATTACTAATTCACATGGGGGGGGCGGAATCTGGGGGTCCCCTTTGTTAACCACTTGGGATCCGTGCTATGGACAAAAGATGTCCACAGCGCGGCTCTCAAGTGCCGGGTGGACGTCCCTGGACGTCCTGTTGTTGTTGTTCCCCATGCGCGCCGCTGGGGGGCGCACAGCGGGGAAACAACGTGCCCGGCGCATCTCTCGGGAGCCGATGCGAGTGCCTGGCGGGCGCGATGTGCGCCAGACACCCACGATCGTCGGTGACATAGCAGGGACGCGGAGCTCTGTGTGTAAACACAGAGCTCCACGTGCTGTCAGGGAGAGAGGAGACCGATCTGTGTCCCTTTACATAGGGACACAGCATCGGTCACCTCCCCGAGTCAGTCCCCTCCCCCCACACAGTAAGAACACACCCAGGGAATACATTTAACCCCTTCCTCACCCCCTAGTGTTAACCCCTTCACTGCCAGTCACATTTATACAGTAATTAGTGCATTTTTATAGCACTGATCGCTGTATAAATGTGAATGGTCCCAAAATTGTGTCAAAAGTGTTCGATACATCCGCCGCAATATCACAGGCCTGACAAAAAAAAAAAATCATAAATCTATCCCCTATATTGTAGGCGCTATAACTTTTGCGCAAACCAATCAATAAACGCTTATTGCGATTTTTTTTAACAAAAATATGTAGAAGAATACGTATCAGCCTAAACCGAGGACATTTTTTTTTTTTTTAAATGGGATATTATTATAACAAAAAGTAAAAAATATTGTGTTTTTTTTCCAAATTTTCTGTCTTTTTTTGTTTATAGCGCAAAAAATAAAAATCGCAGAGGTGATCAAATACCACCAAAAGAAAGCTCTATTTGTGGGGAAAAAATGATAAAAATATAATTTGGGTACAGTGTTGTATGACCGCGCAATTGTCATTCAAAATGCGTCAGCGCTGAAAGCTGAAAATTGGTCTGGGCACGAAGGGGGTTTAAGTGCCCAGTAATGAAGTGGTTAAAGGGGTCTTCCAGATTCCGATAAGCCCCCCGCCCATAGACCCCAACATCCCTCGGGAAAGGGTTGTAGGGATGAGGCCCTTGTCCCCATCAATATGGGGACATGGTGCTTTGAGGGGTCACAGACCCCCAAAGTATCCTCCCAATGTTAAGGGCATGTGATTTGGTACGGTTCAGGAGGGGGGGCCACCAGGTTGCGTGCTCGGATAAGGGGTCTGGTGTGGATTTTTGGGGGAACTCCACACCATTTTTAAAAAAAATTGGGGTGGAGTTCCCCTTAAAATACACACCCAGACATAAAGGGTCTGTAATGGATTTTTGGGGGGAACCCCACATCTTTTTTTTTAATTTGATGTGGGGTTTTCCTTACTATCCATACCAGACCTGAAGGGCCTGGTAATTGAATTTTGGGGGACCCCCAACCTTTTTTTAAATTTATTTTTTATGAATGACTTTTCTCTGAATTGCCGGGAGCCGACAAATTATTATAGCCGCAAGTGATTTTAAATGACTTTTTTTCTTTCAGAAATGACACTTTGTGCAGGGACAGTTCTAAGCACGGGAAACAAGCGCTACTTCACAGGTATACTATACACCCCCCCCCCCCAGGTACGAATTTTAACGGAATATTTCACTTTTATTGTTTCACTTTAGGCATTATTAAATTCACTGCTCCCGAAAAAAAATGCAGTTTTTAACCCAGGTCCCCAAACACGTTTTAGGACAATAACTTGCATATTAGCCTTTAAAATTAGCACTTTAGATTTCAAACATTCGAGTCCCATAGACTTTAACGGGGTTCTAAAGTTCACACAAACTTTTGGTCTGTTCGCAGGTTCTGGTGCGGAATGGGGGGGGGTGTTTGGCTCATCCCTAGTGTTCAATTCATCAGGAGTGAGTGTCAATGAATCGCAGGTTCAATCGACCCCTCCGCCCCATCCCTTACCCCCTGGCGGTGTGACTTTTGGTACACCCAAAACATATAAACCTAGATCAAAATTATTTCCAATCTTACAGGGTAACTCCAATATATGGGCTTTTGTCATTCAAGTCACCAAGGAAATAGAACCTACTAATTGGCAAACTGGACCCAAATCCAATTTGCCGAAACATCTAAAACGGCCATTAAAGGCTCTTAGCTCCAACAAAACCATTGTAGTTAAGCCATCTGACAAAGGTTGTGTCAGGAGGGTACTTACCGAGGCCGAGAGTGGTTCACCGTTGCGACTAGGCGCACTCTGGCCCCCGGAGGTGAGACAGGGAGAGGATAGCACGAAGAGGCACAGGCTACCATGGAAGGAAGACTTGCGTAGAGGTCCTCTGTAGAGAAGGGCAGCTGTGCGATGACTGGGGGTCGCAGGACCAGAGTTCCATAGAAAGTCCAGAACAGACCGAGGATCAAACACAGGAGGCCAAAGACAGATCTGGGTACAGGCCGAGGGTCAAGGACTGGAGACAAGAGGCAGGTCCAGGTCACAGGCAGGAGGTCAAGCACTAGAGACGGGAGACATGTCCGGGTCACAGGCAAAGGGTCAAACACTGGAGACAAGGTGGGGTCCGTAGGCAGGCCAGAGGTCAGTGCAGGAGAAAAGCAGAATGGTCAAGATCAATCCGGGTCACAACAGTTAATCAGATACAGGAAGCAGAACACAACAGGAAGCTGAAGACAAACCAGCAATTCCTTTGAGCATTTGCTCAGCTTTTATAGACAGCCAGGAAGTCATGTGATGCGTGCACTAAGCAGCTGACAGCTTCTCACTGTCAACTTTGCTGCCATCTAGTGTTCAATGTATAATATGCTTCACTGACAGTGCCCCCCACCACGAAGGGCGGCCTTTGGACACCCAAACTGGACATTAACTCTGGGTGATCCCGATGAAAGGCTCGGAGCAGGCGTGGAGCATGTAAACTTCTAGAAGGTTCCCAGGAGTTGTCTTCAGGGGATACCCCCTCCATTTGACTAAGTACTGGAGCTGTCTACCCGTTTTCATACAACTCAAGATAGATTCCACCACAAATTAATTTTCTCCGTCCACTTCGACCAGAGGAGGAGGTAGTTCTTGTCTCCCAGAGAAGGGACTGGGGATGACAGGTTTCAGTAGGGATGCGTGAAATACTGGATGTATTCTGTAGGACTTAGGCAAGGCTAGTTCGAAGGCCACAGGGTTTACCATTCTTTTGATTTTGAAGGAACCTATGAACCTTGCCCCCCGCTTTCGTGAAGGGAGTGGTAATCTGAAGTTTATGGCTGATAGCCAGACTTCTTCACCAACCTTAAAAACTGGATTCTCCTTCCTTCCTGTTCCAACATCTGATTCGTTCTCTATGTCTGGCCGTTGCTTTGAGGATGGTAGGCCAAGGAGAGACAAATCTTTATTTCCAAGGATTTGCAGAGTTCCTTCCAAAACTTGGAGGTAAATTGGACACCTCTATCCGAGACAATGCTCTTGGGTACACCATGAAGTCTTACTACTTCTCTGAAGAAGGCGTTGGCCATGTCGGAAGCAGAGGGAGTACCCACCATGGGCAGGAAGTGGGCCATTTTAGAAAGGTGGTCGACAACGATCAGGATAGTGGTGAATCCCCCCAAAGGAGGTAATTCGACAATGAAGTCCATGGAGACTTCTGCCCATGGCCGTTCCGGGATGGATGAAGGTTTAAGTAGACCCCAGGTCTTGGTTTTGGGTCCCTTGCTGCGTTGGCAAAGGGTGCAAGACGAGACAAAGTCCTTACAGTCCTGTTTCCAAACTGGCCACCAGAAGGAACGAGATGTCAATTTGGCAGTATTCTGAGTTCCGAAGTGGCCTGCCAACTTGTGATCATGGAAAGTTTTTAGGGTCAGTAATCTCACTTCCTGTGGGACAAAAATGTTGCCATGAGCCCAGAGCAGACTTTCCAGAGAGGGTACTTCTGAGTCGGTATAATGACTGGAAGTTGATTTGATGGAATTTAGCAGGTCAGTTTGGGTGACTAAGAAAAAAAATTCCGGAGACAAGATGGTGCTAGGTTAAGATACCTGAGGTGTTTCGAGGAACATCCGAGAGAGCTGCGTCTGCCTTTCCATTTTTGGAGCCGGGTCTGTAGGATATGTGGAAATTGAACCTGTAGAACAAAAGAGCCCAGAAATCTTGTCTGGGTCTTAAATGTTTGGCTGACCTGAGGTATTCCAGGTTTTTATGATCAGTAAAGCTCATAACGGGATGAGAAGCGCCCTCCAGCAGGTACCTCCATTCTTCCAAGGCGAGCTTAATGGCCAGTAATTCTCTGTCACTTACATTGTAGTTCCTCTCAGACGAACTTAATTTTCGAGATGCGAAAGCCACGGGATGTAAAAAACGCCCTTGGACCATGTCTCTGGGAAAGAATGGCCCCCATGGCTGTTTCTGAGGCATCAACTTCCAGTACAAAAGGCAGGGCTGTGTCTGGGTGCTGTAAAATTGGTGAGGAGATGAACAGTCTTTAGTTTTGTAAAGGCTTCCTGAGACCACTGGAAACGGTTGTGTTGGCGTGTGAGTTGGGTAATAGATGCCACAATTGCTGAAAAGCCAACAATAAATTGCCTGTAAAAGTAAGCAAAACCTATAAACTGTTGTTCTCCCTTCTTGTCACTTGGGGCCGGCCACTCCTGAATTGCCTTGACCTTTTGTGGGTCCATTGCAACCCCGTTGGTGGAGATGATGAACCCCAGGAACTGCACAACAGTTTTTTAAAATCACATTTTTCCATCTTGAGATATAATTTATGTGCTCTGAGAATGGCAAGAACTTTTTTGACATGGACTCGGTGCAGCTCAATGGTGAAGGAGAAAATGAGTATGTCATCCAGATACACTACTAGAAAATTGTCAAGGTATTCTCGGAAAATATAATTTACTAGATGCTGGAAAGTGGCCGGGGCATTGCACAGTCCAAACAGGATTACCAGGTATTTGTAATGTCCAAACCTGGATCTGAAAGCGGTCTTCCACTCATCCCCAGCCTGAATCCGAATGAGGTTGTAGGCTCCTCGGAAGTTACGTTTAGAGAAGAATTGGGGCGGATCGGAAATGCTGAAATAACTCCGGGATAAATAGCAGTGGGTATCGGTTTTTAACAGTTATTTTATTTAATTCCAGGTAGTCAATGCATGGCCTCAGAGATCCATCTTTTTTTTCCACAAAAAAGATACCAGCTCCAGCTGGTGAGGAGGAAGGATGGATGAAACCCTTCTCCAGGTTCTCATCTATGTAGGTTTTAAGGGCTTCAACTCCGTCTCGGACAGTGGAAAAATGGGACCAAAAGGGACCTCAGAGCCGGGTAACAAGTCAATGGGGCAGTCATAAGACTGATGAGGTGGTAGACGGTCTGCCTGTTGTTTGTCGAAAACATCTCTGAACTCAAGGTATACAGAGGGAACATGTTGAAGGTTGTCAGGTGCGGGGGAGACAGTTAGGCAAGCAGTGGAAACCGGAGTACCACAATGCTGAGAACAGTAATGTGAAGAGAAGGAGACCTCTTTCTTTTTCCAATTTATTTGGGGTTCGTGGGCCTGCAGCCAGGGGAGCCCCAAAATGATGGGGAACATAGGAGAAGGAATGAGATCAAAGCGCAGAAGCTCCTGGTGACCAGAGTCTGTGGTGGTCAGAATGGGATTGGTCTCCTGTGTGATAAGTCCAGAACGGGGGAGAGACCCGTCAGCCAGATGTACCTGCAGGCTTTGCTTCTTGGTCTGAGGAGGGATGTGCAGTTCCTGGGCTAGCGAGGTATCCAGGAAGCAGCTACAGGATCCAAAATCAATTATAGCTGGCAGGCGGATTACTCTTTCTGCTAACTTTAAAAAGATGAAGAGAGTAACATAAGGTCTAAGGGAACACCAGTGACTTGATAGTTCATAATAAAACATGGAAAAGACTTACTGGGCCTCACAGGGCAGTTACAAAGGAAGTGGGCTGCACCCCCGCAATACAGGCACAGGTTGGCTTGGCGCCTGCGTTGCTTCTGCTCCAGGGTAAGGTGAGCACGGACCAGCCCAAGTTGCATGCGTTCGCCTTCAGGAGTAGGAGTGGTCAGAGGAGTCGTGAAAGGCGTATGAATGGGAGTTGGTTTAGGAAGCATCCAGCTGGGACGAAGAACCTGGAATCAATCTGAGTGCCGCTCCCGCATGCACCTGGCCAGCTTATTCTTAAGAGCTTCTGACAACCCCTGACGGTATTGGTACTTGAGGGCAGGTTCATTCCAGTCAGTGTCAGCTAACCACTTCCGGAACTCAGCGGTATAGTCCTCAACTGGCCTCCGCCCTTAGGACAAGTTATGCAGGGTGGCCTCAGCCATGGCTGTGCGTTGGGGATCGTCATAAAGCTGTGCCATGCTTTCAAAAAAGGTATCAATGGAATTCAATACAGGACTTTTCTGTTCCATCAGGCTGTGGGCCCAAGCTTGTGGTTCATTGGCCAAGAGGGAGATAATGAACCCTATATTTACCACTTCAGAGGAGAAAGTCCTGGGCTGTGGGCTAGGTAAACAGAACAGGCAATCTTAAAGGCCCGGTATTTCTTGCGATCGCCTTCAAATCGCTCCAGTGTAGGAACTCTAGGCTCAGGGAGGGCCATTACCACAGTTGGACTTGAAGAGGCTTGCGAAGAAAAGGCCCCACTGGTGGGTGCAGGAGCTGTGACTGTTGGTGAAGGCGATCCAGGAAGTTGCTGGAGGCGACCATCAATCCGGGTGTAGCCTTCCTGCAGCTTCTGAACTGCATCGGTAAGAGCAGTGACTTGCCTGCACAGGATATCCAAAGGGGAACGCGCTCTGTTGGCCTTTGACATCTGGCTGGTTTGTACTGTCAGGAGGGTATTTACCGAGGCCGAGATGCCGAGAGCGGTTCACCCTTGCGACTAGGCGTACTCCGCCCCCTGGAGGTGAGACAGGGAGAGGATGGCACGAAAAGGCACAGGCTACCATGAAAGGTAGACTTGCATAGAGGTCCTCTGTAGAGAAGGGCAGCTGTGTGATGACTGGGGGTCACAGGACCAGCAGGACCAGAGTTCCACAGAAAGTCCAGAACAGACCGAGGATCAATCACAGGAGGCCAAAGGCAGATCCGGGTACAGGCCGAGGGTCAAGGACTGGAGACAAGAGGCAGGTCCAGGTCACAGGCAGGAGGTCAAGCACTAGAGACCGGAGACAGGTCCGGGTCACAGGAAGAGGGTCAAACACTGGAGACAAGGTGGAGTCTGTAGGCAAGCCAGAGGTCGGTGCAGGAGAAGAGCATGGTCAAGGTCATATCGCTCCCACAGTTCGCTGGTTGTCACTACACATTAATTATTAAAGGTTGGGAGACGCCTGAGCAGGAGATATGAGATAAAGGACAAGAAGGAGAAGAAGGAGAAAATAATAAGGAAAACAGAAGACACTTTTTTTTTTCTTTAGAGGTTCATCAACTGAATATAAGAAATGAGAGGTCGCCCAGTTAGGGGTGCTGTGGCAAACGCCCCCAAAATAAGCGCCAGTCCAGGTACTATAAAAAAATACATGACACAAGACACTTCTAAAGACTGTCCTAGTGAAACATCTGGGGCAAAAAGCAGACTATCAATGGGCCAACAAAAAAATGGACAGAGAAGGTACTCTGAAACAGTGACAATCAGAGAGTCTGAGGAGGTTGTTGCGGATCCACATGGTACCACCCATAAAGATTTACCCCCATCAAAAACAGAGCTACTAGAGATGTTTTCGCGACTAGAACTATCAATCTCACGAATGGAGCTCTCGTTAAAAAATGAGATAACGATTGTACACGATGACATGAGTCATTTACTGAGAAGAGTGGAAGAAACTGAAGAAAAACTGGATAGTCAAGCAGCTGAGGTGTCTGAGTTAAAAATGCAAATGAAGGAATTACAAATAGAACAAAGGAACTTGAGGTACCGAATGGAAGATCAAGAAAATCGGAACCGGAGGAAAAATTTGAGGATACGCGGTCTGCCCGACCTGGAAGGAGAAGACCTCCAAGTAAAACTTGATAAATTATTCGGCCACATTTTGGGTAAAATAGAAACGGAAAAAATCAAATTTGAAAGAATTCATCGGATTAGAAAACCTGCGGAATTGGCAGCGGGAATACCCAGAGATGTGATCGCAAGATTTCATAATTTCCAAGATAAAGAACAGATTTGGCAGCGTCTTAAAACCATTAGGCCGGTAACATTCAATGAGACCGAATTACAGATCTTTCCAGACCTTGCCACCGAGACCCTCTCTAGAAGGAGAGTACTAAAACCACTACTCGAACATTTAAAAATACATGGTATCCAATATTCTTGGGGTTACCCAGCGTGTCTAATTGGGAAGAAGGAGGGCAGGTCCGCGACCTTAAGGTTTCCTGAAGAGATGACTAAGTTCTGTATGAGACTGGACATCCCATTGATAGAGATACCTGGTTGGAATGAACCACAAGAGAAGATATCACCTATACCGGGCCATCAGACATGGAACCTTATTCCAGGAAATAAAAGAGGAAAATAATTAAGAAAAATACCCACACAAGATAAATAACAAAAAACGAAGACGATGAAGTGGGGGCTGGGGGGTGGGGGGGGGCGGGGGGGGGACCGGCTGGCGTGGGCCCGGGGTGTCCCGGGGTCCTGGGGCTGCTCACCCACCCCCAGCCTTTTGGTTGGGGGGAGGGCGGTGGCAGTTCGGATGCAGTCACACTCGCAGAGCTCAACCTCTGGGGCGAGAACCGTGGGCCGGGTGGAGTAGGTTGGCCACGGATCCAGGTGCCTATATAAGGCCGTAATGCCCCTATTGGTGGGGGAAGGGAGGGAGGGGGGGTGGGCTAGGGTGAATGGAGGGGTCATAGTACAGAGTAAATGGGGGGAGGTGGGGGGGTGTGGGAGAGGGTTCGGGGGGGAGTATCTCCGGTTATCAGTTTTAGTGTTGCTCACGAATATTCGCATTGCGAATATTCGACTCGAATATAGCATATTCGAGAAATCGCGCTATATTTCGAAATTCGCGGTGAATATTCGCAATTCCGAATATTCGATTTTTTACAATTTTTTTTTTGAATCAGATCACATCCTAGATATCTCCATCGACGTCTAAAAGCATTGCTGGTATCATTAGAGACCCTGGGCCGAGTAGCTGAAGCGTTCATTGAATTTTCCAGAAAGATCGCAATGCGATTATTCGGCAAACGCAATATCGCGCGATTATTTTCCTCGCCCCGATCTTCCGCATCAGAGCGATTTTTACAGTTTCATTTTTAAAACAGATCACATCCTAGTGATCTCCATAGACGTCTGAAAGCATTGCTGGTATGATTAGAGCCATTGGGCCGAGTAGCTGAAGCGATCATTTTATATTGCCGAATATTCGCAATGCGAATATTCGGCAATAGGAATATTGCGCGATTATTTGCTCCGCCCTTTTGCATCAGAGCCAATCAGAGTTCTCCTTCCACACTCGTCACAGGTTAGCAACCAATAGGAACCTGCCTGCATGGACATTATATAAGCTCACTCCCAGCACCATTTCATTGCAGATTCAGAAGCTGGCTATAGAGTGTGGAGGCTGTTTCTGTGTTCCTGGTTTCCTGTGTCTTTGTTCTTGATTGATTTAGATCATCACCAGCATTGCTATTTAGTGATTCCAGTGGATCTTTTCCAGTATATCAACTGCTTTTTTCAAAGCAATAGACCCAAGAGCTTTTTTCAAAGCTACGTTTTGTGCTGTTTTGTGCTGTTTTTTTCATTTGTGTTACTGTTTGATCCTGCAATCCTCCCTGTTCAGTTATATTTGCAAGAGATTTCAGAACACATATTGATCTGAGCTTTATAAAAGAGCTTTTCTAAAAGCTAAGTTTTGTTCATCTTGTGTTACTGTCAGATCTTGCAGGTTCACTGTTCAGTGATATTTGATAGGCATCTCAGTTCAAATTTTGTTTAGTTTTCCCTAAAGAGCTTTTATAAAAGCTAAGTTTTGTGTTCAGTTTAGTTAAATTTTGTGTAGTAAGTGTACACACTGTTAGTGTACATTTATTTCATCTAGCTTAGCTTAGTGTGTGTTTAGTGTCTGTGTTTTGTGTTTAAAAAAAAAAAAAAAAAAAAGTTAGTGTTTGTTTAGTGCTTTTTTTTTTTTTCTTTAATTTTGTAGTCCTTGTCTGGTGTACTACTTTTCTTATAGTTTAGTAGCTGTCTGTGTACGTCTTTGTCTGCGTGCCTGTCTTGTAAAAAAAACACAAAAACACATTTTGTTCACATTTTCCCCCCCAATAAAGTTTAACCCCCCCACACACATATCAGCAATTATGAGCGGCATCCGTGGCCGTGGCAGTAGGGGTAGGGGAGTTACTCCCAGTGCTGGATCGCTGCCAGCACGGGGTACCTCTCGTGCCCCTACTAGTGGTAGAGGATCGGGTGCAAGGGGAGTACGCCTGATCCGGGAGTTCTTCCCATCGGGCAGCCGCCCGATATTGCCATCTCAGGCTCAAGTAGTGGTGGACTACATGGGGCACAGCAGTGCCACTGAGTCGTCGGTCCCGACTCACAGTAGTACCACCATTACACCGTTGCCTGTACTACCCCCCCCCAGCCCCCAAGAGTCCAGCATCTTACTGTTCGACAGCGACAGTGATAGGGATCTCTTGGGGGAGGCCATGCATCAGGCAGACCTCCAGCTCTGTCCTGATGGTCAGGACCTTTTTGAAGGGATGGATGAGGAGGATGGGATACCTGCTGGCAGTATCCCAGAGACATCCCTTCAAACTGGTGCTGCTGTTTTGGTGCAGGAAACAGCAGCACCTAGTCAGACCCAGGCGTGGGTGAGGGGACAGCGGAGCCAGGCTAGAGGCTCCATGTCACGTGGTTCCCTCAGACCAACACATCTCAGCCCTTGGTCTGACATCTCTGGGGGCGAAGAGGGTGACCCATCATGGTTGCCATCTGACGCGTCGGCTCACTACGTCAGTGACGACGGGGAAGGTAGGCACCCTGGTGAAACGGTGCGCCAGGTCACCACCAGGGAGACCATCGTCAGGGTCTCCACTGGTGATGGCAGCAGGAGGTGTCAGGAGGAGGAGCAGCAGCAGCAGCAGCAGCAGCAGGCAGCTCCACCTGTGCGCACCGAATCCCAGCAGGTGCAAGTAAGCGTCACCCCATCTGACAGGAGGGCGGTGCTGAAGTCACCTGTCTGGAATTTCTTTACCCTGGTGGCAGACAACCCTACCGTGGCCATCTGCCGGATTTGTAAAGTGAGGGTGAAGAGAGGGAAGTGTTTGGCTCGGGTGGGTACCACAGCCCTGAACCAGCACCTCAGGATAAACCACTGGGCGTTGTATGAGGAGATGAAGCGTGGTGGTGGTAGCAGCGCCACCACCACAAGTGAGCAGGGTACAGCAGCCCCTGCCACATCTTCATCTGTTTCCAGCAGGTCATGCCCCCCCGCTCCCTCTAGTAGAGGTACTGGTACCGGCAGCCAGACCTCTACTTCCACAGCACCCTCCACGTCTGTGTCCCGCACTGCCGTCCGGCGCCAGGCGTCGATTTCAGACGCCTTTGACCGCACCACTCCCTTCCCCCCTGGAGACCGACGTGTGCGTTCCCTCAATGGGCTCCTGGCAAGGGTTATTGCCCAACATCTGCTGCCCTTCAACATAGTTGACAGCAACCCCTTCAGGCAGATGTTGGAGCAGGCCCAACCCCAATGGCGTGTCCCCAGCCGCCATTTCTTTGCCAGGACTGGTGTCCCTGCCCTACACCAGCACATTGTTCAGAATGTAACCCTGTCGCTGGATCACGCTGTCAGCGACAGGGTTCATCTGACAATGGATGGCTGGACCAGCAGGCATGGGCAGGGACGCTACATCAGCTTCACGGCCCATTGGGTTTCCCTCCGAGGCGTCGGTGAGGGATCGTCGGCAACCGATCTTGTGGTGCCGCCCCGGGGTGTCCAGGGGAGAACTGCTGGTCTCCCTCAAGCCACTGTCTCCGCAGCTGCTGAGCCTCCCAGCAAGCGCCCCCGTAGCTACTCAAGTGTGGGGCACGTGCGCTGTCAGGCCGTGCTCCAGCTTGTTAGTTTAGGGGACCGGAGACACACTGCAGAAGAAGTGCTGAAAGCACTTCAAGCTCAGGTCCAGAAGTGGCTGACACCCCGAAGGCTCCAGCCAGGTATGGTTGTCTGCGATAACGGCAGCAACCTACTCGCCGCCCTCCATGCTGGCAGTCTGACGCACGTGCCCTGTCTGGCACATGTCCTCAACCTGGTGGTGCAGAAGTTCCTGCGCACTTATCCAGGGTTGAGTGACATTGTGGCAAAGGCGCGTAGGATTGCCAGCCACTTCAGGCGCTCCCCAACCGCTACCGCGTCCCTGTCCAAATTGCAGCGGAAGTACAATCTGCCCCTTCACAGGCTGATTGTGGACAGTGTGACGCGGTGGAACTCCACCCTCCACATGCTGAAGAGGTTGTGGGAGCAGCAAAGGGCGGTGAGGGAGTACCTGATGGAACTAGGCACTCAGAGGGCTTCACCACAACTCCCTTTCATCGCCTGTGCGCAGTGGGGGCAGATAAACCAGGTCTGCCAAGTGTTGTCCTCCTTCGAGCAGGCGACCAAGATGGTCAGCAGTGAGCAAATTGGCCTCAATAGCGTGCTGCCAATACTGTTCATGCTGGAGAGGACACTAGATCGCCTGCTCGAGGCTGGGGAGAGTGCCTTGGTGGAGCAGGAGGAGTCAGCAATGCTCCACCGAGACCAGGGCCAGGACCAGGAGGAGGAGGAGGAGGATGATGATGAAGAGGAGGAGGAGGTGGTTGCTGGTGTCGTCCCGGAGTCAGGGCCTGGTCAGGAGGGAGAGCCGGTGTTGGGGGCACCGATAGTCCGGGGGTTGGGCATGTCTGAGTTTGACCAGCAGCGCCTCAGGGAAGAAGAGTCGCACCTCATTAACCTGGCCAGCATTGAGGAGTCACAGCGGGCTGTGCTCTTCCCCATGGCTGCCCACATGCTCAGATGCCTCAGGAGGGACCCCCGGGTTAAGACCATCAAGACGAGGGATGATTTCTGGATGGCCACCCTTTTGGATCCCAGGTGCAAGGGGAAACTGGAGCAGTTCATCCCAGCCAGCCGGAGGCAGCACCGGATGGAGGAACTGCAGGCAGCCATTGTCAGACGGTTGGAGCAGGCAACTCCCCGGCCTCCAGTTGTCCCCCCTCATCTCACCCAGCAGGTGGCTGCACCCAGCTGCAGCCGAGCAGGGGACCTAATGGAAGAGATGAGGATGTTCTTCCAAACCGAGCGACCCAGTACCACCACCAGCAGCAGCAGCAGCAGTCACCACCAGCGGCTGGCCCACATGGTGGCAGACTACATGGCGTCCGTCGGTGCTTCTGACAGTATGAGCACCGACGACCCCATGGAGTACTGGGTTGCCAGATTGGACACCTGCCGCGAGCTCGCTCAGTATGCGCTGGAGTTATTGTCTTGCCCCCCCTCCAGCGTACTATCTGAGCGGACATTCAGCGCGGCAGGTGGGGTGGTCACGGACAAGAGGACCCGTCTGTCCACAGAGTCCGTGGACAGACTCACATTCATAAAGATGAATGAGTCCTGGATCGGCGGTGACTTTCTGGCACCCGTCGTCGGTTCAGGGCGCTGAAGGGTCCCTTGCCATGCATTCCCTGATGAAGCCCCGGACCTGATGTATTTACAGTGCTGAATATAACTATTTCAACATCAGAGAAAATCAATGTTAATATTTGGTACAGTAGGCTTTCTTTGCAATTACAGCGGTCAAAAGTTTCTTGTAGTTTTACACCAGCTTTGCACACACTGGAGGAGGGATTTTGGCCCACTCCTCCACACAGATCTTCTCTACATCAGTCATGTTTCTGGGCTATCGCTGAGAAACACGGAGTTTGAGCTCCCTCCAAAGATTCTCTATTGGGTTTAGGTCTGGAGACTGGCTAGGCCACGCCAGAACCTTGATATGCTCCTTACAGAGCCAATCCTTGGTTATCCTGGCTGTGTGCTTTGGGTCATTCTCATGTTGGAAGACCCAGCCTCGACCCATCTTCAAAGCTCTAACTCAGGGAAGGAGGTTGTTGCCCAAAATCTTGCAATACATGGCCCCGGTCATCCTCTCCTTAATACAGTGCAGTCACCCTGTCCCATGTGCAGAAAAACACCACCAAAGCATGATGCTACCACCCCCATGCTTCACATTAGGGATGGCGTTCTTGGCATGGTACTCATCATTATTCTTCCTCCGAACACGGTTAGTGAAATTATGATCAAAAAATTATATTATAGTCTCATCTGACCACATGATTTTCTCCCATGACTCCTTTGGATCAGTCAAGACAATTATGTCAGCAGTTATTTCACACCCTATATACTCTTATTAAGACTGCTGTACATCATGGCAACTCCTGCCCATGTGATATGACTCTGTATCAACTACTACTGTTAATACTACTACTGCTGCTTCTGCTGCTGCTGCTGCCCAGTCAAGACACCTATGTCAGCAGTTATTTGACACTCTATATACTCCTATTCCTACTGCTGTTCATCATGGCACCTCCTGCCCATGTGATATGACTCTGTATCAACTACTACTGTTAATACTACTGCTGCTTCTGCTGCTGCTGCCCAGTCAATACACCTATGTCAGCAGTTATTTGACACTCTATATACTCCTATTCCTACTGCTGTTCATGATGGCACCTCCTGCCCATGTGATATGACTCTGTATCAACTACTACTGTTAATACTACTGCTGCTTCTGCTGCTGCTGCCCAGTCAAGACACCTATGTCAGCAGTTATTTGACACTCTATATACTCCTATTCCTACTGCTGTTCATGATGGCACCTCCTGCCCATGTGATATGACTCTGTATCAACTACTACTGTTAATACTACTGCTGCTTCTGCTGCTGCTGCCCAGTCAAGACACCTATGTCAGCAGTTATTTGACACTCTATATACTCCTATTCCTACTGCTGTTCATCATGGCACCTCCTGCCCATGTGATATGACTCTGTATCAACTACTACTGTTAATACTACTGCTGCTGCTTCTGCTGCTGCTGCTGCCCAGTCAAGACACCTATGTCAGCAGTTATTTGACACTCTATATACTCCTATTCCTACTGCTGTTCATCATGGCACCTCCTGCCCATGTGATATGACTCTGTATCAACTACTACTGTTAATACTACTGCTGCTGCTTCTGCTGCTGCTGCTGCCCAGTCAAGACACCTATGTCAGCAGTTATTTGACACTCTATATACTCCTATTCCTACTGCTGTTCATGATGGCACCTCCTGCCCATGTGATATGACTCTGTATCAACTACTACTGTTAATACTACTGCTGCTTCTGCTGCTGCTGCCCAGTCAAGACACCTATGTCAGCAGTTATTTGACACTCTATATACTCCTATTCCTACTGCTGTTCATCATGGCACCTCCTGCCCATGTGATATGACTCTGTATCAACTACTACTGTTAATACTACTGCTGCTTCTGCTGCTGCTGCCCAGTCAATACACCTATGTCAGCAGTTATTTGACACTCTATATACTCCTATTCCTACTGCTGTTCATGATGGCACCTCCTGCCCATGTGATATGACTCTGTATCAACTACTACTGTTAATACTACTGCTGCTTCTGCTGCTGCTGCCCAGTCAAGACACCTATGTCAGCAGTTATTTGACACTCTATATACTCCTATTCCTACTGCTGTTCATCATGGCACCTCCTGCCCATGTGATATGACTCTGTATCAACTACTACTGTTAATACTACTGCTGCTTCTGCTGCTGCTGCCCAGTCAATACACCTATGTCAGCAGTTATTTGACACTCTATATACTCCTATTCCTACTGCTGTTCATGATGGCACCTCCTGCCCATGTGATATGACTCGGTATCAACTACTACTGTTAATACTACTGCTGCTTCTGCTGCTGCTGCCCAGTCAAGACACCTATGTCAGCAGTTATTTGACACTCTATATACTCCTATTCCTACTGCTGTTCATCATGGCACCTCCTGCCCATGTGATATGACTCTGTATCAACTACTACTGTTAATACTACTGCTGCTGCTTCTGCTGCTGCTGCTGCCCAGTCAAGACACCTATGTCAGCAGTTATTTGACACTCTATATACTCCTATTCCTACTGCTGTTCATGATGGCACCTCCTGCCCATGTGATATGACTCTGTATCAACTACTACTGTTAATACTACTGCTGCTGCTTCTGCTGCTGCTGCTGCCCAGTCAAGACACCTATGTCAGCAGTTATTTGACACTCTATATACTCCTATTCCTACTGCTGTTCATGATGGCACCTCCTGCCCATGTGATATGACTCTGTATCAACTACTACTGTTAATACTACTGCTGCTTCTGCTGCTGCTGCCCAGTCAAGACACCTATGTCAGCAGTTATTTGACACTCTATATACTCCTATTCCTACTGCTGTTCATCATGGCACCTCCTGCCCATGTGATATGACTCTGTATCAACTACTACTGTTAATACTACTGCTGCTTCTGCTGCTGCTGCCCAGTCAAGACACCTATGTCAGCAGTTATTTGACACTCTATATACTCCTATTCCTACTGCTGTTCATGATGGCACCTCCTGCCCATGTGATATGACTCTGTATCAACTACTACTGTTAATACTACTGCTGCTTCTGCTGCTGCTGCCCAGTCAAGACACCTATGTCAGCAGTTATTTGACACTCTATATACTCCTATTCCTACTGCTGTTCATCATGGCACCTCCTGCCCATGTGATATGACTCTGTATCAACTACTACTGTTAATACTACTGCTGCTTCTGCTGCTGCTGCCCAGTCAATACACCTATGTCAGCAGTTATTTGACACTCTATATACTCCTATTCCTACTGCTGTTCATGATGGCACCTCCTGCCCATGTGATATGACTCGGTATCAACTACTACTGTTAATACTACTGCTGCTTCTGCTGCTGCTGCCCAGTCAAGACACCTATGTCAGCAGTTATTTGACACTCTATATACTCCTATTCCTACTGCTGTTCATCATGGCACCTCCTGCCCATGTGATATGACTCTGTATCAACTACTACTGTTAATACTACTGCTGCTGCTTCTGCTGCTGCTGCTGCCCAGTCAAGACACCTATGTCAGCAGTTATTTGACACTCTATATACTCCTATTCCTACTGCTGTTCATGATGGCACCTCCTGCCCATGTGATATGACTCTGTATCAACTACTACTGTTAATACTACTGCTGCTGCTTCTGCTGCTGCTGCTGCCCAGTCAAGACACCTATGTCAGCAGTTATTTGACACTCTATATACTCCTATTCCTACTGCTGTTCATGATGGCACCTCCTGCCCATGTGATATGACTCTGTATCAACTACTACTGTTAATACTACTGCTGCTTCTGCTGCTGCTGCCCAGTCAAGACACCTATGTCAGCAGTTATTTGACACTCTATATACTCCTATTCCTACTGCTGTTCATCATGGCACCTCCTGCCCATGTGATATGACTCTGTATCAACTACTACTGTTAATACTACTGCTGCTTCTGCTGCTGCTGCCCAGTCAAGACACCTATGTCAGCAGTTATTTGACACTCTATATACTCCTATTCCTACTGCTGTTCATGATGGCACCTCCTGCCCATGTGATATGACTCTGTATCAACTACTACTGTTAATACTACTGCTGCTTCTGCTGCTGCTGCCCAGTCAAGACACCTATGTCAGCAGTTATTTGACACTCTATATACTCCTATTCCTACTGCTGTTCATCATGGCACCTCCTGCCCATGTGATATGACTCTGTATCAACTACTACTGTTAATACTACTGCTGCTGCTTCTGCTGCTGCTGCTGCCCAGTCAAGACACCTATGTCAGCAGTTATTTGACACTCTATATACTCCTATTCCTACTGCTGTTCATCATGGCACCTCCTGCCCATGTGATATGACTCTGTATCAACTACTACTGTTAATACTACTGCTGCTGCTTCTGCTGCTGCTGCTGCCCAGTCAAGACACCTATGTCAGCAGTTATTTGACACTCTATATACTCCTATTCCTACTGCTGTTCATGATGGCACCTCCTGCCCATGTGATATGACTCTGTATCAACTACTACTGTTAATACTACTGCTGCTTCTGCTGCTGCTGCCCAGTCAAGACACCTATGTCAGCAGTTATTTGACACTCTATATACTCCTATTCCTACTGCTGTTCATCATGGCACCTCCTGCCCATGTGATATGACTCTGTATCAACTACTACTGTTAATACTACTGCTGCTTCTGCTGCTGCTGCCCAGTCAATACACCTATGTCAGCAGTTATTTGACACTCTATATACTCCTATTCCTACTGCTGTTCATGATGGCACCTCCTGCCCATGTGATATGACTCTGTATCAACTACTACTGTTAATACTACTGCTGCTTCTGCTGCTGCTGCCCAGTCAAGACACCTATGTCAGCAGTTATTTGACACTCTATATACTCCTATTCCTACTGCTGTTCATCATGGCACCTCCTGCCCATGTGATATGACTCTGTATCAACTACTACTGTTAATACTACTGCTGCTTCTGCTGCTGCTGCCCAGTCAATACACCTATGTCAGCAGTTATTTGACACTCTATATACTCCTATTCCTACTGCTGTTCATGATGGCACCTCCTGCCCATGTGATATGACTCTGTATCAACTACTACTGTTAATACTACTACTGCTGCTTCTGCTGCCCAGTCAAGACACCTATGTCAGCAGTTATTTCACACCCTATATACTCTTATTAAGACTGCTGTTCATCATGGCACCTCTTGCCCGAGTGATTTGACACTGTATTGTCAATGTCTACTACTACTATTACAGCTCAGTCAAGACACCTGTGTCCCAATTTTTTGGTACACTATTGACTACTATGACCACTACTGATGCTGTAAAGTATTCCCCAAGTGTTTTTATGCTATGTATTACTATTACCACTACTGCTTGTAAATCATGCCTGTGTGATACTTAGTGGGAATGCTTTAATAAGCATTCCTAGTATGGATACCCGTAAATGTATTAATCTTAATTAGTGTGAATGCTTTAATAAACATTTCCAGTATTGATATCCGTAAATTTAGTAATCTTATTATTCCTTAAGTTTTTTGGTTCTGCGTAACTTCGGCATACTTTCAACTATTGAGACCATTCAACTGTAAAAATGTTCGTCTCGTTCAGCTAATGATGGGACTTCTTCAAGTTTTTTTCTACTTTTTACACTTTTATAAATTTTAAGCTTTTAGACCCTTTTTTTAAACATTGAAGTCAATGAGAACATCCTTTTCCCCTTTGAATTCACATGCCATGCCAAAAGTTTCAGCTACTTCATACTTTCACTTACAGACACTGAAAAAACTTTAAAGCGGTCACAAAATATTTAGCTATCCGGCTATGACTTTTCAAATCGTTATCGTTTACAATTTTTTGGTGAAAACGCAATTTACGTTTTGCGAATTTTTCACAAAAATGCAATAGGTTATAATGTAATCCTATGGAGGGGATTTAGAGTCTGTCAGGTGACCTTAACATTGGAGATCTTTGTAATTAAAAATATCTTTACAAAAAGGGGAAACAAATTGGTCTCACGCCCACAAGATCTACTTTTCATACACAATTTTTAGATCAAAACGTAGCTATGCTTGTCTGGTTTATGGCAATGTGACCAATTCTGCGATACGTATTTTAGTTTTAATTATTGGAGCAACAGCCAGAAATTATGTCTCATAGACTCTCATGTGAAATTATCTAAAAAATGTTGCTGCAGAACTCACAAAGACGCTCTTTTCTAAATCGCAGAAATGGCCACATTTTTAAGTTTATCTACATAAATTTCATATCGATGCGTTTACAAGGGCCGTGTATTTCAAACGGTGTAGTCGTTGTATCAATTGCATGTACGTTTGAGGATTTATTAAGCTTTGTTTGGAGGCTTAAATCATGTATTAGATCTGTGAATTAAAAGCGTTTGTAATGTTATTTCTTTCCATAAATAACTTTCCTGACCTCAGTGCAATATTCCTCCTCACTGACCTGGGGGGGAGGGGAAACCTATTGAGGGGGGAGGGGCGACCAGGAAGTCAGCATACTCTATACTTTGCAGATAGAGAAAGAAGCTGTGTGTCCTAAAGATAGTGTAGTGGTTATGGTGAATGTCTTTGGCAAGGGGCTCACCAATTAAGCTATTCAGCATTCCCACTCGCATTTTCCTCAGGAAATGCATTGTCTAGTTATATTATATTTTAATACTCCTGCTGCTGCCTCCATGCTGAGTAAAGCTTCATGAGCTTTCTGGCACAGCGGATCCACCAACAGCCTCCGCTACAAGCTACCAGACCGGACTACCAGACCGGATCTAAACAGCAAGTGTAACTATAACAATGAACCTTATGTTAAACCCTGTTTTGCGGCATTTATACTGCAACCATTGGGCTGACTGCAAGAGCTCATCTGCATTCTCTCTCTTTCTTGCTCTCCCTCTCTCTCTCTTTGTATATATATATATATATATTGTTGCTTTTGTTATGTTCATTTTTCAACAGTTTATTTTGTGTTCGTCGTGTCTGTGTCGTGTGCTTTAGTTTGTCCTAGGTTAATGTTAAATAAAATAATAGTATAAAATGTTTTTGCTTATTATGAAGTTAAATGTGTTGATGTTGATTTGTTTGATGTGAAGTTAGATGTGTTGAAAAACCTACAACTCTATCTCAAAAAGAAATGAAACATTTCCAAAAAATAAGTTTTTTTAATACAAAAATAAATTTAAATATAGCTCTCAATCCGTTTTTGAATGCGGTGCATTTCCGCAATCTGACCCGATAGCTGCTGCTCTAGCAGAGCATTTTGTTGGTTGAGGTAGCTCATCTTACGCTGGTTCTGAAGGATCTTCTGGTGCGTCTTTTCAATGAGTATATTTTGCCTCTTCAGATCTCTTGATGCTTTTAGGATATAATAAAAAAACATTTGGATTTCAAATAACGTTACCAAATAAATAAATATTTTTTTTTGCTTATTAATCAATCATTATCATGTGTATACACTTGTTATGTGTCTAACACATCCCGGGAGTGCAGAATTATTAGGCAAATGAGTATTTGGACCACATCATCCTCTTTATGCATGTTGTCTTACTCCAAGCTGTATAGGCTCGAAAGCCTACTACAGATTAGGCATATTAGGTAATGTACATCTCTGTAATGAGAAGGTGTGTGGTCTAATGACATCAACACTCTATATCAGGTGTGCATAATTATTAGTCAATTTCCTTTTCTTTGGCAAAATTGGCCAAAAGAAGGATTTGACAGACTCTGAAAAGTCCAAAATAGAGAGATATCTAGCAGAGGGATGCAGCACTCTTAAAGTTGCAAAGCTTCTGAAGCGTGATCATCAAACAAAAGAAGCGTGTGGAAAAACAAAGGTGCAAAATAACTGCCCATGAACTGAGAAAAGTTAAGCGTGCAGCTGCCAAGATGCCACTTGCCACAAGATTGGCCATATTTCAGAGCTGCAACATCACTGGGGTGCCCAAAAGCACAAGGTGTGCAATACCCAGAGACATGGCCAAGGTAAGAAAGGCTGAAAGACGATGACCACTGAACAAGACACACAAGCTGCAACGTCAAGACTGTGCCAATAAATATCTCAAGAAAGATTTTTCTAAGGTTTTATGGACTGCTGAAATGAGAGTGAGTCTTGATGGGCCAGATGGAAGAGCCCGTGGCTGGATTGGTAAAGGGCAGGGAGCTCCAGTCCGACTCAGACGCCAGCAAGGTGGTGGTGGAGTACTGGTTTGGGCTGGTATCATCAAAGATGAGCTTGTGGGGCCTTTTCGGATTGAGGATGGAGTCAAGCTCAACTCCCAGTCCTACTGCCAGATTATGGAAGAGACCTTCTTCAAGCAGTGGTACAGGAAAAAGTCACCATCCTTCAAGAAAAACATGATTTTCATGCAGGACAATGCTCCATCACACGTGTCAAAGTACTCCACAGCGTGGCTGGCAAGAAAGGGTATTAAATAAAAAAAAGTAATGACATGGCCTCCTTGTTCACCTGATCTGAACCCCATTGAGAACCTGTGGTCCATCATCAAATGTGGGATTTACAAGGAGGGAAAACAGTACACCTCTCTGAACAGTGTCTGGCAGGCTGTGGTTGCTGCTGCACGCAATGTTGATGGTGAACAGATCAAAACACTGACAGAATCCATGGATGTCAGGCTTTTGAGTGTCCTTGCAAAGAAAGGTGGCTATATTGGTCACTGATTTGTTTTTGTTTTGTTTTTAAATGTCAGAAATGTGTATTTGTGAATGTTGAGATGTTATATTGGTTTCACTGTTAAAAATAAATCATTGAAATGGCTATCTATTTATTTTTTGGTTAAGTTGCCTAATAATTCTGCACAGTAATAGTAGTCACCTGCACACACAGATATCCCCCGAAAATAACTAACACTAAAAACAAACTAAAAACTACTTCCAAAAAAATTCAGCTTTGATATTAATGAGTTTTTGGGGTTCATTGAGAACATGGTTGTTGTTCAATAATAAAATGAATCCTCAAAAAATACAACTTGCCTAATAATTATGCACTACCTGTATACTTCTAGCATCAATACCATATTATGGTTATACAATCTGACAGGTGCGCTTTATATGTTGTCCATTTTTATATCTACATTTTGTTGTTGAAATGTTATTAATCATTGTGCACATATTTACCTTCCTGAATGAGGCTCACAGGACCGCTCTCTTCCTCCTGCTCTTCTGCTTGAGAAGTTGGGGTGGTGGGGGGGGGAAGCTCCTCAGCTTGCTCCTCAACAGGAGCTGGGGTTGGGGAGTGGGAGGGCCCTGGCTGCTCCTCCTCATCCATGTCCTCCTCTGCCGCATCCTCCTCTGCCGCATCCTCCTCCTCCTCCTCATCGGCCTGGCGCCTTCTGCGCTTGGCGCGGACAACTGGCATTGGAGCTCCTATAATAACACAATGTTCATATATTATAAAAATGTTTTCTAATGACGTATGCAAATTCTGTGTACTGTGCTGTATTGTATATGAATACAAATTGATTTATATAGACAGTTAACCAATGGGACAATGTTATATTAAAGGGTCTTGTGGGCACTACAGGGGACTGAGCGTGAGCTGGGATGCAACCATGTTAAAATGAGCTGTTTTTGTCTCCTTTGTTTTGTTCAGACCATCTCATGTTAAAAAAAGGGCCTGATGGAGCACACGGGATTACTATAACAACCCCACTCCTAACACAGGAATTTAGTGGTAATCTATATATATAAAACTCAACGTGTGTGTGTGCATAAATGTATGTATGTATGTATGTATGTATGTATGTTCCAGCATCACGTACAAACGGCTAAAGATATTTATATGAAACTTGGCACACAGGTTACTTATATGTCAGCCACAAACATAGGATAGGTGGTTTAAACCTTACCCACCCCCACTTGCCATGGTCGGGGTTTTTCTTTAAAGTCCCATGCAAAGCAATGGGAAAATTATGTTCCCACATAACTTCTGTGTTCCTGTCTGCTGCCCCATGTCTTTTTTCAACAGTACTATGAATACCTTGGCCGGTGGTGATATATGTTAGCACAACATGGCATCTTGGTTAACAACATCTGACCTTACATGAATTACATATGACCTTACATAACTGTCACCAAAGGAGCTGCGGTGGCTCCACGCGATTGCCACTGCACTGACAACTGATTCACCTCTGCAGCTAGGGGTTCGGATCCCGCTCTCGGCTACCTGTGAATTGAGTTTGGTGGTCTCAGCCCCGCCACTGGTGGGTGTGCTATGCGAGGTTGGGTTGGGAGGACCCCCTCACACCCGCCATTGCCAACCGGGGCATGGAGAAAGGTGGCAGATTGCCTCTGGGGGAGGCCTCACAACTCCTGCAGGCCGGCTCCTCTCTCTTTCGAGTTCACGCACAAAATACACTTTTTTAAAAAAAAACATAACTGTCAACAATAACTTACCTGGATGATATTTAGCCCGAAGACGTCTGACATTACCCATTTGGCGCCTCTTGAGGTCAGACCACTTCTTAACAATGGCCTTGTGGTCATGTTGGCCGCCAAAGTCAGCGATTAGGGCGCTGACCACAGCCCTTTTCTGTGGCTGCCGCCGCAGGTCATCGTATCCTGTTTCCAGGAACTTCTGCAAGATGAAGAACAAAGTATATTGTAATACTTCTGTTGACAGCCTTATGGATATATGACGTAAATGTATGCTATTCAACAATTGGAAGCATTCTCGCCTTATTAATCAATGACAGGGGTAACATGAAAGATTTTATATCCTGCCATTTCGGTCGCCACCTTTTTTGCATAAATATAGCAGCCATTATCATTTGCATAATTATGAATATATTATTAACAACACAGGATACACGTATAGGGGAGATATGCGTTGCTAACTCTTTTCCCTGTCAGGAGCCTAACGCCCCGGGGGGTCAGAGACGGGACCTTTTTCGGAGGACCACTGACGTATGTACCAGTCGCAGTTTTTTGTGATGTCACTCTTTAGGTGTGTGCACATTTTTCACTGCATCCGGGTGGAGTTTTTGGGTTGTGTTTTGCACGCCACAGGCTTTTCAACAGGAAAAAAACAGCTGGAGGCAGAATGGTTGCAAAACACTACGTGTTTGTTACTTAACTCTGGGTTTCAAGACCAGTCCACCTCCAGCTGTTGCAAAACTACTACTCCCATCAGCCACGGTCTGTCAGTGCATGCTAAGAATTTTACTTTTGCTGCATTTAGGGTGCCACAGTTTAGAGACCCGTGCATAAAGGCCTGAAAAATGGGGGCCTGCAGAACTTACAATACTAGAAGTGCCAGCATTCCCAGGCATGCTGGAAGTTGTAGTTCTGCAACATCTAAAGGGCAATATGTATTCGAACGTCCTTGGGCCTTGAGGACACTGAAGTCAGGACGTTCGCATACGTCCTATGTCCAAAAAAATTTTAAATTCATTATGCTAAATAACAAGGAAAAGTGCCTAAATACACATTTGCCAACCAGGGTGTCTGCAGCTGTCCAGGCATGCTGGGACTTGTAGTTTTGTAAAAGCAGGAGACACATTTTTTGTGAAATACTAATATATGATCATATATACTAACTTTTAAACTAGACTTAAATGCTGGGCTGGGCTGGGACTTGTAGTTTTGTAAAAGCAGGAGACACATTTTTGGTTAAATACTAATATCTGATCATATATACTAACTTTTAAACTAGACTTAAATGCAGTTGAAGATGATGAAATAACAGTGGTCAAAATACTTACACAAATCAGCAACTTTTCCTCAGACTTAGTGAAATTGCTTCCAACCATGTTGCTGTGTGATTGCGCTGCGATCATAAGTTGGAAACTGGCAAGGCTCCAGGAAATGGTCGCGTGTTGTTCGCGTGTTGATTGCGCTGCTTGGACCGAGATGGGTCCATATGGCTTCGGCTGTATGGACCACAGTAACTCTTTTCCCTGTCAGGAGCCTAGGAGCCTAACGCCCCGGGGGGTCAGAGACGGGACCTTTTCGGAGGACCACTGACGTATGCAACCGTCGCAGTTTTTTGTGATGTCACTCTTTAGGTGTGTGCAAATTTTTCCTTGCACCGGGTGGAGTTTTTGGGTTGTGTTTTGCACGCCACAGGCTTTTCAACAGAAAATAACCAGCTGGAGGCAGAATGGTTGCAAAACACTACGGGTTTGTTACCTAACTCTGGGTTTCAAGACCAGTCCACCTCCAGCTGTTGCAAAACTACTACTCCCATCAGCCACGGTCTTTCAGTGCATGCTAAGAATTTTACTTTTGCTGCATCTAGGGTGCCACAGTTTAGAGACCCGTGCATAAAGGCCTGAAAAATGTGGGCCTGCAGAACTTACAATACTAGAAGTGCCAGCATTCCCAGGCATGCTGGAAGTTGTAGTTCTGCAACATCTAAAGGGCAATATGTATTCGAACGTCCTTGGGCCTTGAGGACACTGAAGTCAGGACGTTCGCATACGTCCTATGTCCAAAAAAATTTTAAATTCATTATGCTAAATAACAAGGAAAAGTGCCTAAATACACATTTGCCAACCAGGGTGTCTGCAGCTGTCCAGGCATGCTGGGACTTGTAGTTTTGTAAAAGCAGGAGACACATTTTTGGTTAAATACTAATATCTGATCATATATACTAACTTTTAAACTAGACTTAAATGCAGTTGAAGATGATGAAATAACAGTGGTCAAAATACTTACACAAATCAGCAACTTTTCCTCAGACTTTGAGAAATTGCTTCCCACCATGTTGCTGTAATATTGGGAAACTGGCAAGGCTCCAGGAAATGGTCGCGTGTTGTTCGCGCAATTGCGCATGCGCGATCGAAAAATCGCAATCGCAATATGTATTTTGGTTAAAATATCATACATATTCGATTTCAGAGTGCTGCTACAGCAGTTTTCGAAATATCTGCAATAAATTTCGCATTCGCATGTTGCGATATTTCGATAAAATATCAGGAATATTCTGAGCCAATCAGAGCGCTCCTCCAGCATATCTCGAAATTGCGCAATAAATATCGCATTCGCATGTTGCGATATTTCGATAAAATATCAGGAATATTCTGAGCCAATCAGAGCGCTCCTCCAGCATATCTCGAAATTGCGCAATAAATATCGCATTCGCATGTTGCGATATTTCGATAAAATATCACGAATATTCTGAGCCAATCAGAGCGCTCCTCCAGCATATCTCGAAATTGCGCAATAAATATCGCATTCGCATGTTGCGATATTTCGATAAAATATCACGAATATTCTGAGCCAATCAGAGCGCTCCTCCAGCATATCTCGAAATTGCGCAATAAATATCGCATTCGCATGTTGCGATATTTCGATAAAATATCACGAATATTCTAAGCCAATCAGAGCGCTCCTACCGCAGTTATTAAAAAAATCGCAATTATTTTCGCATTCGCAATAGCGAAAAATCGCATTCAATTAATTTCGATAAAATATCACGAATATTCGAATTTAGCGAATATATCTCGAATATTCGAATATATATTCGAGATATATCGCGAAATCGAATATGGCATATTCTGCTCAACACTAATCAGTTTTAGAAGTAAGCTGCCTGTTATGGTTTTGCCTCGATGCGTATTGGAAAGCCTGCCTATGTAAGAGGACGAGTGACATGATTCAACTTATGGCAACCGAATACAATAATATCAATGTAATGGGAGTGGTCGTGGGGCGAGTGACTACCTAGTTGATATTATGGGAACCTTAAAAATACTCTCATATAATGTAAGGGGATTAAACTCCCCGTTAAAAAGGGGTAATATTTTAAGAGAAATTAAACATCTTAAAGCAGATATAGTACTCATACAAGAGACACATATCTCGCAGGAATCAAATCTTAAAATAAGCTCACCGGATTACCCATTATGGTACTACGGAGACTCACCGACTAAGCTGGCAAAGGGGGTCGCCATAGGGTTCGCTAAGGAAGTTAGATTCGTCCTGGTAGAGAGAAAAGTAGATCCCGAGGGGCGGTATCTCCTACTTAGGGGAAAATTAAATGAAGTGGATTATTCTATTGCGAATATTTACTGTCCAAATAAGAACTCCATGAGATTTCTTAAGGGGGCTATCGAGATGTTCATGGACTTCAGGATAGGTAGAGTAGTTGTGGCGGGCGATATGAACCTCTGTCTGGATCTGGATCTCCATTGTACGTCCCGTGCACAGCGGACGGGAGACGTACAAAGAAAATTACTTAAAAAAAAATTACAACAACTCCAATTGATAGATGTTTGGAGAATACAGCATCCGAAAACACGTGATTACTCATTCTACTCCGCCGTGCACGGGACGTACTCTAGGATCGATTTTTTTTTAGTAGATCATAGCTCATTGGACGTAGTGACAAGCTCGGGAATTGGGATAACTACCCTGTCGGATCACGCGCCAGTTTCAATTAATTTAAAAATCGAGGGAGCCCCCAAAAGTAACACCAAATGGAGACTTAACGAGGATTTAATACAGGATGAAGAGGTTGTAGAAAGGATAAAACAGGAATTAGAATGGTACTTCAAGACAAACTGCTCCGAACTCATGTCTGAATCACTAGTTTGGGAAGCTCACAAGGCCTACATTAGGGGCATACTGATCGCAATTGGATCAGCGAAAAAAAAAGAAACCAAGAAGAAATATGATGAGTTATATAAAACTATCTTGGATCTTGAACAGACCCATAAACTAACAGGAGAGCATGAAGCGGAGCGTACCGTTATTTTAAAAAGAGAGGAATTAAGAGATCTTATCGAATATGAAAATAGAGCGGCATCCTATAGACGTAAGAAAGAGAAGTTTCAATGGGGTGACTTGTCGGGTAAATACCTAGCAAAAGGGTTTCAAAACAAATTTAAGGGTAATTTTATAGAATGCATTCAAACAGGCAAAGGGAGTAAGGTATATACAACATCAGAGATCGCAAGAGTATTTCAAGAATACTATGGGAAGTTGTATTCGTTATCGCAAGGGGACACCTCGGAAAAAATTAAAAGGAGAAGTGTTAATACAAAAAATTTCTTAAGTAGCACATGTTTAAATAAAATACCAGATGACAAAATTAGTTTTTTTAGAAGAACCTATAACGGAAATGGAAATTCGTAATAATTTAAAGGAGTCACCAAAGGGGAAAAGCCCAGGCCCCGATGGGCTAACAATTGCATATTACCAAAAGTTCAGTGACATTCTGATCCCCAGGATGTGCTCTTATATAAACGGTATTGGTTTAAACTGGGATATTCGTCAAGAGGCATTAGAGGCCGCAATTACAGTAATCCCTAAGATAGGTAAAGATCCCTCCTTATGTTCTAGTTTTAAACCCATCTCGCTATTAAATGCAGACGTAAAATTGTTCGCCAAAATCTTAGCAGGGAGAATGAAAACAATCATGAAAGATTTAGTACATACTGATCAAGTAGGCTTTGTCCCTGGGAGGGAAGGCAGGGACAATAGTATCAGAACACTTCTGTTGACACAGATTATAAAAGATAGTAAATCCCCAGGTCTACTCCTGTCTATAGACGCCGAAAAGGCTTTCGACAGGGTAGACTGGGGATTTCTATTGAACACATTGGAGTTTATCGGGATCGGTCCAAAAATGATGAGGTGGATAAGCGCCCTGTATAAACACCCAACGGCAAGAGTTAAGGTGAATGGGACATTATCTGGGACATTTGAAATGTTCAATGGGACTAGACAGGGATGCCCCCTGTCCCCCCTTTTATTTATTTTATCTTTGGAACCATTGCTGGCCGGGATTAGAAATAACCCCGACATTAGGGGGATACAAACAAATGATGGGGAACATAAACTCGCAGCGTTCGCCGACGATATCTTATTATTTATAACGAATCCAACTATAACACTCCCGAATCTATTAAAAACCCTCAAATTGTACGGAGATGTAGCTAATTTCAAAATCAATCCTTTAAAATCAGAAATCCTTAATATTAGCGTGAATCCACAGGACGTACGGAGATATAAGCAAGAGTTTCCATTTATTTGGAGAGATACCGAGATAAAATATTTGGGAGTTAATATTACATCATCCCCTGACTTAATCTACTTACAGAATTACTTACCATTATTAAATGATATTAAAAAAGATTTAAAGAGAATTGCATTGAGACAAAGATCCCTACTAGGGAGAATAAATTGTTTTAAAATGTTTACTCTCCCTAAAATATTATATACAATTCAAATGTTACCAATCGCACTACCGGGTGCTTACTTTAAAATACTAAAACAGTTATTAAATAGGTTTATATGGCGGAACAAAAAAACGCGCATAAGTATGGAGGTGTTAATTAGAGATAAGGAACATGGTGGTTTGGGGGTACCTGATATTTACACATATTATATGGCCATTCACATGGCACGGGTGGTTGATTGGGTCAGAGATAACAAAGAGAAAAGATGGGTGAGATTAGAAAGTTGTTCAAATAAGTCACTGTTAGGAAAAGAGATTTGGATACCGCCACACTTTAGACAAATAAATCCGCACTTGCACAAAATCACATTGGCATCCATGTCTATATGGGATAGGGCACATAAAAAACATAGATGGGGTTATAATTCCCCACTAATCCCTTTATTTGACACAAATTTTTTTGTACCAGGGAAAAGGGACCTGTTTGGTAACTGGATTAAAAAACCAGATGCGCAATTAAAAGACATATTAAAAGACGGCAAAATTCTTACCTACCAGGAACTAAGTAAAAAAAAAGAACTGTTTGAGTTGAATAGGTGGCGATACTTGCAGCTGACGCATTTTGTAGATTCCTTCCCCTCCCCCCTGAGGTCAGATAGATACTTGCTCCCTTTGGAGCGTTTGTGTTTAGCACCAAAGGGAAGGGGCGCGATATCCGCAATTTATAAAATACTGGTGGGATTGAAAGACTCCGGTCTCCCTCCTTATATTAATAAATGGGAAGAGGAATTGGGAACGGGTAAAACCGAGACAGAGGTCAGGAAAATATTAAAAAAGACGCATACGACTTCACTTAATTGTGCATTGATCGAAATGAACTTTAAGTGTTTAGCACGATGGTATATAACCCCGGCCATAGCACACCGCTATCAAGACGACACCTCCAAATATTGTTGGAGGGGCTGTCTTGAGGTGGGCACTATGTCACATATATGGTGGACCTGCCCAAAAATTAAAACATACTGGAATAATGTATTACTAATAATTGAGGAGATAACCGGAATTAAAATTCCTCCTGACCCATGGGTCTGCCTGTTTCATGGGACAGAAATGTCAACTAAACAGTACATGAGAACCTTACTTCCCCATGTACTAGATGCAGCAAAGAGTCTGATCCCCAAACAATGGAAGGACCCTATGAGCCCGACAGAGAAGAGCTGGTTTTGCAGAATTAATGATATATATTATGCTGAACAGCTCAGGTACATGGGAGAGGAGGGAGAAGGCGGATTTAAACGAAAATGGCAGGATTGGGTTAATTTTAAACTTGGACCAAGGTATATAGATAGGATGATATAGTGCAGGTAGGTGAACGGGAAAAGAGCGATTCAATAGGAGACAGAATTCCGGAGATAGGGGAGGGTGGGAGGGTGGGGATAAGGGTTGGGGGTGGCTTGAGGGAGGGGCGAGGGTTTGTTCGGCTTGGGGAAACTAATGTATCTATTTATGTATTTAAGTATTTTTTCCTTTCTCTCCTTTCGTACATTTATTGACACATATTTAAAAAAGCACTTTTGCAATAACAAAGAAAAAAAGAAAGAAACAATAAATAAAAAAATAAATAAATAAAATAATCTTTTCCAACCATGATGCGAACTAAGGAGACTGCGAACTGAACGCAAATTGATTGAGTATCCTGATAGTTCTCTGAGGCGGATAAAAAAAAAAAAAAAAAAAAAGTACAAATAAAAATGGTAAAGCTGCGCTGCAAAATGAAGAATCAACATAAACAATCAATTATGCTGTGTATGGTGCACACAGATCACCGGTGCAATCTAGTAAAAAATGCAAGTGAAAAAAGTGCAAAGTCCATATAAAGGGATGTATCACAGAGAAATTCAAAGGTGACAGAAAGTTCTCCGAATGAGTGACAAAGATGTCCAGATAATATCCTGTGAATCTGTATAGCAGATGAGAGTATCCTCCACCACTTAAGTTCTAGCTGCTTACCAGAGCGAAAGGTTAATCAAGCATGTAAACACATAAGCCAGTTCCAGGAATCCAGGATATGCTGTCACTCTCAGGGCCGGATTTTCTCTCCCTGCCGCCCCAAGGCCAGGTTCCGCAATGCACCCCCTGCCCGCCAACCAAACTACCCCCCCAAATCAACGAAGAATGGCACCCGGATGGCAGGGGGCGGTCAAATATTTTTTTTCTTTTTTTTTTAACTTTTATATCACTTTTTTATTTATTTGTAGCTTGTCGCTTACTTTTTTTTATTTTTGTATAATTTTCTTATTGTTTTTTTTACAGGGAGTGCAGAATTATTAGGCAAATGAGTGTTTTGACCACATCATCCTCTTTATGCATGTTGTCTTACTCCAAGCTGTATAGGCTCGAAAGCCTACTACCAATTAAGCATATTAGGTGATGTGCATCTCTGTAATGAGAAGGTGTGTGGTCTAATGACATCAACACCCTATATCAGGTGTGCATAATTATTAGTCAACTTCCTTTCCTTTGGCAAAATGGGTCAAAAGAAGGACTTGACAGGCTCAGAAAAGTCAAAAATAGTGAGATATCTAGCAGAGGGATGCAGCACTCTTAAAATTGCAAAGCTTCTGAAGCGTGATCATCGAACAATCAAGCGTTTCATTCAAAATAGTCAACAGGGTCGCAAGAAGCGTGTGGAAAAACCAAGGCGCAAAATAACTGCCCATGAACTGAGAAAAGTCAAGCGTGCAGCTGCCAAGATGCCACTTGCCACCAGTTAGGCCATATTTCAGAGCTGCAACATCACTGGAGCGCCCAAAAGCACAAGGTGTGCAATACTCAGAGACATGGCCAAGGTAAGAAAGGCTGAAAGACGACCACCACTGAACAAGACACACAAGCTGAAACGTCAAGACTGGGCCAAGAAATATCTCAAGACTGATTTTTCTAAGGTTTTATGGACTGATGAAATGAGAGTGAGTCTTGATGGGCCAGATGGATGGGCCCGTGGCTGGATTGGTAAAGGGCAGAGAGCTCCAGTCCGACTCAGACGCCAGCAAGGTGGAGGTGGAGTACTGGTTTGGGCTGGTATCATCAAAGATGAGCTTGTGGGGCCTTTTCGGGTTGAGGATGGAGTCAAGCCCAACTCCCAGTCCTACTGCCAGTTTCTGGAAGACACCTTCTTCAAGCAGTGTTACAGGAAGAAGTCTGCATCCTTCAAGAAAAACATGATTTTCATTCAGGACAATGCTCCATCACACGCGTCCAAGTACTCCACAGCGTGGCTGGCAAGAAAGGGTATAAAAGAAGAAAAACTAATGACATGGCCTCCTTGTTCACCTGATCTGAACCCCATTGAGAACCTGTGGTCCATCATCAAATGTGAGATTTACAAGGAGGGAAAACAGTACACCTCTCTGAACAGTGTCTGGGAGGCTGTGGTTGCTGCTGCACGCAATGTTGATGGTGAACAGATCAAAACACTGACAGAATCCATGGATGGCAGGCTTTTGAGTGTCCATGCAAAGAAAGGTGGCTATATTGGTCACTGATTTGTTTTTGTTTTGTTTTTGAATGTCAGAAATGTATATTTGTGAATGTTGAGATGTTATATTGGTTTCACTGGTAAAAATAAATAATTGAAATGGGTATATATATTTTTTTTGTTAAGTTGCCTAATAATTCTGCACAGTAATAGTCACCTGCACACACAGATATCCCCCTAAAATAGCTAAAACTAAAAACAAACTAAAAACTACTTCCAAAAATATTCAACTTTGATATTAATGAGTTTTTTGGGTTCATTGAGAACATGGTTGTTGTTCAATAATAAAATTAATCCTCAAAAATACAACTTGCCTAATAATTCTGCACTCCCTGTATTCTTTACTTTTTAATTACTTTTTTTTATTAATTTAATTTAATTATTATTTCTTATTATTTATTTATTTTTTTATCAATTTTTTTCACTTTGTGTGATAGCAATTGGAGGTGACAGGTTCTCTTTATTGACCCTGTCACCTCCAAAACAGGAGTCCTAGCACTGTGCTCGAACTCCTGTCACAGCTGAGATGGGAAGAGCACTGTATGTGACGGGCGTCGGGGGAATCCATTCCACTGCCGCCCCTTGGCACCCTGCCGCCCCAAGGCCTGGCCTCAGTGGCCTTGTGGGAAATCCGGGCCTGGTCACTCTATCTCTATTTCACATATCTTCTACATCAGACCAATCTTTCTCCATAGATGTGACCCAAAAGAAAAAACGCTGACATAGCGTGATAACGTTTCAAGAGTTTTAATAATAAAAAGTGTTGCACTCACATGTAGGCAGATAAAAAAGTGTGTGTATCCAATTAGCCGGCCGGCTCTGCTGTCCGCTCATCCTTCCGGGTAGACAGCGTGGTACGAATCGTGGTGACGTCAGCACGTCGCTCCTCCCTACGCCGTTTCGTCACAACAATGACTTCTTCCAGGGGCACGAGCGGCGTGCTGACTCGCCACTCTTTATAAGCAATACACAACAACCGGGACCGCCCAGCTCTGAGCATTGGAGATCGCGGGCGTGAGCCGCTATTTTTGAGTTGGGATCCCTGCCAGTAATAAAACTGTAGGTAATGAGGAATAAACTAAAAAATGGGGGAATTAAAACGTATAACACTGATAGATAACAAGCAGTTCATACGGCTTGAACAATTGAATGTCCAAAAAGGTGTAATTTTAATAAGTAAAAACACTTCATATAAAATCTACATCCAAAATAAAGGAATAAGGGCATTAAAAAAAAATGAACAAAATGCCGCTGTATTCTGTGATAAAATCACAGAGAATATTAAAAAGATCATGACCACTACCAGAGTGGAAATAATAATGATAAAAATTATCAAGCAAATTATTGACAAGAGTATGCTTATTCAGCTGCCCCCTTGTGGCCACAACAATAAACCTGATAAATGCAGATTGAGCATGGATGGTGGAAGACAAACCATGAATTTAGAGGAAAAAATATCAAACTAAATATACCAAAAATTATAAAATAAGATTAAAATTAGAATCAAAGCTTAAGGGCTGATCAATAACTCTGAATCCACAAATATCCCTATATAAAGGTAATATTAAAAAATGGGATAGAAAAGGAATATCATGGGGGGCGGAGCTAGCCGGGGACCGCAATGGACGCTTGAGAGCGGAGCTCCGGAGATAGCAGGCTGACAACGGCTATTATCAGCCCATCCGAGCGGCAAAATCATCACCCTGCACGGCGGAATTGTAGCAGAACAGGCTCCGGACAGAGCGGGCATGACTAAGCCCAAAAAAGCGGGGAACCGTCCCCAGAAACTGACAGAGTTTTATCCCCTCGAGGCCAAGCAACATGGCGCCGGAGCGACTTCCACGCCGACGGCGGGCCCGCGCTCGCAGTCACACACGGCCAGCAGAAATAACAAAAGGAGCAATCCTCCTCGGTCATCCACCTCTCCTCCACCTACACCCTCCTCGGGAAGCCCAGAGAAGTCCAGGTTCAGAGTGGATGCCACGGATGAAGAGGTGAGCGCTTTATCTATTTCTGGGGAGGAATCTAGGGAGGACACGAGGGAGCTCCCTGACTCCATTGATACCTTCCCCACGGCCAATCAGCCTGTAATGGACACGGTCCTGAAAGAGATGCTGGTCTCCCTGAGAAGCTCCTTACACACTGACATGGTGTCATGCCTCCATAAATTTAGCAGAGAACTGTGATCAGTTACAGAAAGAGTGAAACATGTGGAAGTTAAAATGGGGGAGTTTGCTGACACAATAAATGACCTGGTGGATGCTAATGACGGGAGGGAGGATGAGCTGGAAGCACTTAAAACGAAAATGGCAGATTTAGAAGACAGAAGCAGGAGGAACAACGTTAAAATAAGGGGGATCCCTGAGACAGTGCAACAAGCTGATCTGCGCCAATATGTCTCCCAACTTCTGACTGCCACCCTCCCTGACATGAAGGAGCTGGACTTTAATATAGACAGAATCCACCGTCTACCCAAACCCTCATACTTGTCAGAGAACATACCCAGGGATGTTATTATGAGATTTCATTTTTACTCCACCAAGGAAAAGTTGATGGCAGCATCAAGGGCAAAAGGGAAAATCCCTGCACCATACGACAGTCTACAATTCTATGCGGATTTGTCGCAATTCACGCTGCAAAAACGCAGGAATCTAAACACAATAACGAAAGCACTCAGGAACCACAATCTTAGCTACAAGTGGGGCTTCCCGACGAAATTGATTGTCACTAAGGAAGGAACGGACTATGTGATTGACTCCATCACCAGGGGCCTGACCTTCCTTACATCATGGGGGATTACACCTGACCCTCAATCTCAGGACCCAGCAAATCCAGGACGCTCTGCACAGCCTCAGGATTGGCACAAAGTGAATTTGAGGAATGCTCGCACCCATAAATAGCTCGGAGGGGCAAAACATGCCATTTATCCACCTGCTAAGGGAGAAGTCCGTGCGGTCCGTATTACACTTACAGCTCGGACTTTCCTACCCTAGTTTATCTGAGTGTCCATGAGCCACACTCTTGTTCAATTTCCATTAGTTGGGCTATTCGCCTACATTGACTGTTTTTTTTCTTTTGTATTTATGTTCTTGTTTTTCTCCCCATTCGGATCCAACCGACGTCTCTACGAGTACACTGAGTCCATACCATTTGGACACAGGAAGAACCGATGGCCTCAAAAGTTTCTCCAGCCAATACCACCAAAGACGGTCAATCTTCTGACAGTGAGTAAGAAATGTTCACCTTATTCCACCTCATCATGCCACACATCCAAATGGCGTTAAAATTTATGTCAATCAACGCCAAGGGCCTTAACCACCCGGCGAAAAGACGCTCATTGTGGAAGGAAGCCATACACCAGCATTGTGACGTCTTGTGCGTCCAGGAGACTCACTTCACCCAGACCTCTCCCCCTAAATGCAGTCATCCCCAATTCCAACACTACTTTTATGCCAATGCGGATGTGAAAAAGAAAGGAGTGATGATAGCTATAAGGGATTCCGTAGCTTTTAAGCTACACTCACTGGTGACTGACCCCCAGGGTCGTTTTTTGATCCTGATCTGTGACATTGACTCCACTACCTACACAATAGGGAACATTTATGCACCAAACCATGGACATATTCGTTTCTTTAATAAGGTTATGAAGAAATTAAGGGCTGTGGAGAGGGGTAAAGTTCTACTGTGTGGAGATTTCAACGTCACCCCGGACCCCTCTGTAGACTCCACAGCAGTTCACAAAAGGACTCCTGTATCCTTGGGAGACTCCCTGAGGGCTCATGAAGTATTTGACTCCTGGAGGTGTCTCAATGCGGATGAGAGAGACTTTTCTTTTTTTTCCAATTGCCATAGGACGTATAGTAGAATTGATCTGTTCTTAGTAGATAAATGCTTATTGTTTGATTGCACTGATGCCCATATCAATACCATCACTTGGTCGGACCATGCCTCGATCACACTGTCTATTGGCAATAATACTAATAAGGGAGGCACATGTATCTGGAGAGCGAACCCTAGGCTGTTCCAGGATGGTCCGACCAGGTCCAGGATTGAGGGCCAACTGAGAGAATTTTTCACACTAAATTGCCCATCGGTGTCTGACCCAGGGGTGCTTTGGAATGCCCACAAGGCATATGCAAGAGGGATTTTGATCCAACAGGGGGCAAGGAGTAAGAGATTGAGGCAGGCACATATGACCGACTTAATCTCGGAAATAGGGGCTCTTGAGAGGCAAAACAAAAGTAGAATGTCCCCCAGTACTACAGCCCGACTGTCACAACTTCGTACTGAACTTCGCCTGTTGTTCCAAGAGGACTTTGAGAAGTCTTCAAGGAGACTGAAACTACAATATTACACTAGCGGCAACAGAGCAGGTAAAATGCTAGCTAATAAAAATAAGGGCCAGAGACGCAAGGCGCAGATCCCTTTTATTATCCACCCAGTGACGAAGACTAAGCTTTACCACCCCCAGGAGATAGCGGACGCCTTTAGCCGATACTACAGCATGCTGTATAATCTTAAAGATGACCCTAATATTCCCCAACCGAACATCTCATTGATAGATTCATTCCTGCGACAGGTGGACCTCCCGAAACTCACTCCTGAACACTTAGATGAGTTAAATTCCCCTATTTCAGACACAGAGGTAGGCAAGGTCATCAAAAATCTCCCCAACAATAAATCTCCGGGGCCAGATGGCTTTACGGGAGAATACTACAAATTCTTTTAAGATATCCTAGTTCCACATCTGGAGAAACTTTTTAATTCAGTGGCTGCAGAGTCTCTCATTCCCCCAGAGATGTTGAGGGCAATGATAGTGGCGCTACCAAAACCCGGAAAAGAACCAGATGCCCCTCAAAATTTTAGGCCAATATCGCTGCTTAACAACGATATAAAGATATACGCCAAAATACTTGCAAATAGGTTGGTAGACATATTGCCCAAATTAATTGACAGGGACCAATCGGGATTTACTAAGGGGCGGCAGACATCAGATGCCACCCGCCGTTTGATCAACGTGATACATGTGGCAGTTGGTGGGGGAACGCCTTCTCTGCTCCTGGCACTGGATGCGGTGAAGGCGTTCGATAGGATTCATTGGCAATTCCTCTCCAGAGTATTGGATAAGTTTGGGTTCAGGGGATTCATCTACTCGGCAATAATGGCTCTGTATACCCTTCCCTCTGCACAGGTATATGTAGCAGGAGCCCTGTCTACCCCGTTTACCATATCCAATGGGACAAGGCAGGGGTGCCCCCTCTCGCCATTGATTTTTAATCTTTTGATGGAACCACTCACTTCCTATTTGCGTAGCCACCCTGATATCTCAGGCATCGCAGCGGGGGGGAAGGAGCATGTCATCAGCCTTTTTGCTGATGACGTTATCCTGATGCTGTCAAAAGCAGAAACCTCCTTACCAGCGGTACATGAGGCCTTAAAAGCATTTAATACAGTCTCGTACTATAAAGTTAACGAGTCTAAATCATACATTCTAAACTTGGGCATTCCACCAGAGGAGGAGGGCTATCTTAGAAAGAAGGTTCCCTTTGCATGGAAAAGGGAGGGCATTACCTATTTAGGCATCACCCTGACCCCCAATACCAAAGACCTTTTGAGGTCCAACTTTACACCCTTTCTCGAAACACTAAATTCCAAACTGAAGGCCTTAGCGAAAACGGAACTGTCATGGCTGGGCAGACTGGCTGCCTTCAAAATGCAGATCCTCCCACAAGTGTTGTATCTGTTTTGCACGCTCCCCATAGTCATACCAAACTCCTATTTTAAATCTATGCAATCCCTGATTATCAACTACTTATGGCAGGGAGGGAGGGCGAGATGTGCATTTAGTAAGTTAATCAAACATAGAAAAGTGGGGGGGATAGGTCACGTCCACATTCAGGATTATTATTTTGCTGCCATACTGACTCAACTTAAACAATGGTTTTTACCAGGCTCCGAGGCTTTATGGAAACACCTAGAGGAGATCCAGGTCCCACAGAAGAATCTATTGAACTTCCTACTGACAGCCCCAAAGGCAGGTTCACTTACCATGAAATTAGCCCCACCTATCCAGGCCTCGGTAAGAGCCTGGATGTATTTGTCTAGGGACACAAAAGGGGAGGTGGACGTGTCACCAGTGGAACTTCCATTGTCGGCACTGGGACTTCTGATACCTAGCTTAAACGTCTCAACTTGGATAGATAGGGGACTTCAGTATGTAGAGGACATAGTGGAAGGGTCCCATCTTAGGTCATTTGCCAGACTCCAGACAGAACATAATTTTACAACCTCCGACCAATATGCCTATATGCAAATAGACCACTTGTGGAGAGCCACCCCGAATTTGCTTACCAGTATACCGGGGAGGATCTTGAGGTTCTACAGGGATTTCCAGGGCTCGACAGGAGGAATATCTATTGTATACAATACCCTGCAAGGTAAACTAGTGTGTGCGAAATCTCAACATATGCTGGCCTGGGAAAGAGAGCTGGGGATAGAGTGCACGGCCGGGGAATGGGAAAGATCATTTAAACTCACCTACGCATCTACGAGAAGTACTAACCTGAGAGAAATGCAACAAAAAATCACACTAAGATGGTACCTTACCCCATATAGACTGTCGAGAATTTTCCCTGGAGCCTCACCACTATGCTGGAGGGCCTGTGGCGAAAAGGGGTCACTTTGTCACATTTTATGGTCATGTCCCAAACTGTACCGAGTCTGGCAACAGACTGAGAGATTGATGGCTGTAGTGACGGGTGCACACCGCACATTATCACCGGCTATGGCGCTACTTTCACTAGACCTGTATAGTGTACCGACAGTGTTTAGGACCATAGTTTCGAACATTATCTTGGCGACACGTCTTGCTATCCTGAGACACTGGAAATCCACGGAAGTACCCACGATCACAGAAATCATACATATCATACATACGCATGGCACATATGAAATACTTCACTCCTCTGCCATGGGTAACTATGATAAAACATCCCGAGAATGGAAATAATGGTTGAACTGGTATGAGGGAGGTGCATGTATGTAAAGAGATCCGAACAATATTATACGTTGTGATATTAATCTGAAACACTTGATACTGTCATGGTCTATAAGCACACGTCACCCTGGACCTGAATGCGGGAGAATCTTGTTTTGTTTTATTTTGTTTTATCTATTTTGTTTTACTCTGTTTCTATTGATAGCACTTTTACACTAGGACACTCAGTAACATTGGTCCTATGTGCTCATCCTGCATCCAACTACCACATATGCGCAGGATGGGGTAAGGTACCAATGTCATAAGAATTATAACCACAAAAAGGGACATATCTCCATACGGGGGGAGGGCGAGTTGCTGGTTGTACTCCCTGGAGCGAACATTGAGAAGGATCGCGAGGGGGGGCGAGCGGCGACCTCATGTCCCAACTCTCTGAGCATTCTGTGATTATATGTGTATAAGAATTAATTGGAGTTGTCCTTGCTGTACCCAATGCCCTATGCAATGTCTTTCTTATCAGATGCTTGTAAGTTGTTTGGAAAAAAATATTTTCAATAAAAAATATTGGAAATAGAAAAGGAATATCATCATAAAGGCCCAGATGCACCAAAATTCAGAGCTGGTTTACAGGCAATAATTTCGAAAGCATAAAGACTAGCCATTATCTATGAACGCATTCACGTCAGTGTCTATGTTCAATCCGTAAGGACCATATGTACGGATTCGATAAATCCAGGCCATTTTCATCCTGGATAACTCTCTAACCAATGAATTGCCTCTCCAGTGGGGGTCAAATTTGTCTATCCCAATGAAGAGAGTCCCTTCTGGGTTGCGATCATGGTATTGGTCATAATGGCTGGACACTGAATGCTGCGGGAAACCAGATCTAATATTGGTGAGATGTTCACCTAATCTAACATTCATTGGTCTTTTGGTCCTGCCATTTACTGTAACCCACACAGGCATTCTAAAAGATAAACGACGCCAGTTGTACTACACGTGATAAAAGGCTCGATCTTGTGTTCTTTCAGTGTGCTCGTTGAAGTGAAAGATAAGGTTTTCTTTGATTTAATCTTATTTAACTTGCAAACTGTACAGTTTCTACATTGGTGATATCCCTTGATGTCACGCTGAAAAAATGACACCTTTTTCGTGGGAGGGTCCACCACATTAGGGGCTACTTTATCCCGCAATGAGGGATTACTTGAGGATTAGCTGGTAGGAAAGTACTTATGACTCTGTCATTGGATAGCAGATGCCAGTGTTTTTTGATCAATTTTTTAATGGCATAATGCTGGCTGGAATATGTGGTGATGAATGGCACTATAGGTCTGTCCCTACTAGGTTTAGCGGCAGATTCCAACAGTGTATTTCTGTCAATTGCAGCTACTTCATTGAAAGTATTATCCAAGATTTCAGGGTCATATCCCTTCTCCAATAGTCTAACTTTAAGTATACCAGCTTGAATTTCATAATCTTTCAGAGTAGAACAGTTTCTCCTCATCCTTACAAATTGGCTTTTTGGAACAGAATTTAACCAATTCTCATGGTGACAACTTCCTATTGGAATAAATGAATTCCTGTCTGTCTTTTTAAAAAAAGTCTTAGTCAAAAATGAATCGTTCTCTTTCATGATGGTGAGGTCAAGAAAGTCAATAGACTCCTGGCTGGCTTCAAAGGACAGACATATACCTCGCTCGTTGTTGTTGAGCGAGGTGATAAAGGAATCTAATTGCGATCTGTCTCCTGTCCATAGGAGGAGGACGTCATCTATGTACCTTGCCCACAATTTAATGTGGGGATGGGAATCAAGGTAGATGACGTCCTCCTCCCATTTGGCCATAAACAGATTGGCCAAACTGGGTGCATATTTAGCACTCATGGCAACTCCGCGGATCTGTTTGTAATAGTTATGATCGAACCAGAAATAATTATGACCTGCCGCATATTCCAATAGTTCCATAATAAAATCCTTCTGCAATGGTACTATATCAGAGGAAAGATCCAAAAAGTGTTTAACAGCTTCTAGGCCCAAATCATGGGGGATAATCGTATACAGTGATTGGACATCAGCTGTCACCATCCATACATCATGATCAGCCTTTATTTGAGAAAGTAAATTGATGACCTGTTTTGAGTCTTTAAGATGCGATGGCATTTTCTGAACTAGAGGCTGAAGATAATAGTCAATGTATTTTCCCACCCTGGATGTGATCGAATCTATGCCACTAATAATCGGACGTCCGGGGGGGCAAGTGAGGCTCTTATGTATTTTTGGTAAGCTATATAAAATCTGAACTCTGGGAGCTTTAGGGAACAAAAACAATTGCTCTTTATCATTAAGGATCCCCATTTTGGAACCCTTCTGGATCAGTGTTTCCAATGTCCCTTTGTATTGGATAATCGGATTACCCGGTAAAAGAGCATAAGTATCTCTGTCATTAACTATAGTTTTCAATCCATCGATATAGGAGGTCCGATCCATGACTACTATCCCCCCTCCTTTGTCCGCTGGATGTATAACTAGGTCTTTATTGGTACATAGGGTATCCAAACCTATTTCTAGATTATGGTCCATTTTGTGACCAGAGACTTTGATCTTCTCTGCATTTATTAGGTTTATTGTTGTGGCCACAAGGGGGCAGCTGAATAAGCATACTCTTGTCAATAATTTGCTTGATAATTTTTATCATTATTATTTCCACTCTGGTAGTGGTCATGATCTTTTTAATATTCTCTGTGATTTTATCACAGAATACAGCGGCATTTTGTTCATTTTTTTTAATGCCCTTATTCCTTTATTTTGGATGTAGATTTTATATGAAGTGTTTTTACTTATTAAAATTACCTCCTTTTTGGACATTCAATTGTTCAAGCCGTATGAACTGCTTGTTATCTATCAGTGTTATACGTTTTAATTCCCCCATTTTTTAGTTTATTCCTCATTACCTACAGTTTTATTACTGGCAGGGATCCCAACTCAAAAATGGCGGCTCACGCCCGCGATCTCCAAAGCTCAGAGCTGGGCGGTCCCGGTTGTTGTGTATTGCTTATAAAGAGTGGCAGCATATCCTGGATTCCTGGAACTGGCTTATGTGTTTACATGCTTGATTAACCTTTTCGCTCTGGTAAGCAGCTAGAACTTAAGTGGTGGAGGATACTCTCATCTGCTATACAGATTCACAGGATATTATCTGGACATCTTTGTCACTCATTCGGAGAACTTTCTGTCACCTTTGAATTTCTCTGTGATACATCCCTTTATATGGACTTTGCACTTTTTTCACTTGCATTTTTTACTAGATTGCACCGGTGATCTGTGTGCACCATACACAGCATAATTGATTGTTTATGTTGATTCTTCATTTTGCAGCGCAGCTTTACCATTTTTATTTGTACTTTTATGCTTATCTGACATATGAGCTGCAGCAGCTTTTTTTTATTTTTCACTTTAATTTATTTCAAATTTTTATTGTCACATTTTATTATAGTGTCATACTATTCACGTTCATTTAGACCTGCGCAGTATTTTTCCAATATACATTTTAGCTTTAGATACCTCTATACAGCAGCGGTCTTCTTAAAAGTATTCACTTAATTAACCCTTACCTGGTTGGAGTGTTTATATTATCACAATATTCAGCACTCATTTTTCAATTTTCATTTTTTTTATATACGTTGTAATATTTATTTATTTACACTTTTAGTCCATTATGGATGTGTTTGAATACAGGGCTGCTAAAGTCGTCAACACGGAAGGAGTTTTTAAAATGTATGATGACAATGAGAGTGATATGAAGGGCCTCTTCATTAGACTCAAAAATCTCACCATCACTGAAGTCCACACTCAGTGGGACATAGCGTTTTTAAACACTTATATTAAACTCAATATGGTCCCTAGGAGCCTTAGATGGCAGGTGAGCCCTCAAAATGGTGACCATGAGTTACAAGAATGGTTTAGGTATTTTAATGAAGCTGGAGTCAATTTCCTACGTTTCCTAGTAACCAAAAAATCCACTAAACTAGAAAAATTAGATATTGAGATAAAGGCACTCAAAGAGACTTTAGCATCAAGCAAAGAGAGTGACGAGTATAAACAACGATCCTCTCATCTTTTGGGGATCCTTGATAAAGAAGAAAAAGAACAAAAAATCAAAAAGAGGAAAAAATATAACAGAGATTTCGGAGACTACCAGGCCAGTTTGGTCTTCGAATGGCAAAAAAAACTAGCGACTGAACAGCAAAACGAAGCCAACTCTAGAATGGAAGCTATAGTACAAGGGGATAGTATTCCAGTAAAAATAGCAACTAATCCACAACAACCAATGCCTGTTAAGGATCAGACAAAGACCCCTAAAAACTTCAAAAAAGCAGGGAAAAGGCTCAAAAAGGTGAACAATCATTCACCCAATAGGACATCAGGTACCTCAAAAAGTTATCCACAGGCGAAACATTCTGGGTGGAATGAATCCACACATGATAACTATGGGGCTAATCCTGACCGTAATAATGGCCCTCAAGAATGCCATCACTATAGGGATTCCCCAAGGAGAGAGAGGGACCCTGGAAGAGGCCACGGTGACTACTATAAATATGGTCCACCTTTGGAACAGAGATCTTATCAAGATTCCCGACACTTTGTAGAAAGACCAAGGGATGATCTCGACTATGATAGCGATTTTGACACCAGAAATCGCTTTTATCCACTGAGAGACCGTGAAGGTCCAAATAGCAGCATTCAGGCTGATTATGAACAAGCAAGACAAATTCAAGAATTATATCGTCTTGGACCTTCAAGAGACTTCCCTTCAGGTCAATGGGAACAAAACGTAGGAGAACACTGGGGTTTTCCCAAACCAAACAAAGGAACAAAAAGACCTGTGGAAGGAAAAGAGGGAGCAGAGGGGGGAGGAGAACACACCCTAAAAAAAATCGAAAATCTGAATGGGGAGGGCATCTTTAATATCAGCTCTCACGTTCTAACCCAACCAGAAATTTCTTTGTTAAATAAAGGACTCAAATTTGCTCCTCCGAGGAAACTCAATAAATTTCAAACCTATATGGATGTTCATCAATACATTCGCAAAGTGGATATCAAACGTTACTTTGCAGGTTTGCCATCCAGAGATACAGTTGTGACTCAAGCAACTGTACAACATTCAGGACTTGCTAATGATTCTACCTGGAACCCCCCTGGTACTTTGGCTCCTTCATTGCGAGTCTTCAGGGATGTAGTGCTCAGAGACTTAGAAAAGATCAAAGTCTCTGGTCACAAAATGGACCATAATCTAGAAATAAAAAACAATGTATTATTAAATGATATTAACAAGACACTAACAGCGCTGGAATGAGCCTATAAATTGGCTTATGAGTCTAACACCCATATACTGCAAATGTTACTTGAGTAATTGTCTTTAGGACTATATATATAACGGTGGATACTCCCAGTGGATATATAACAAGGATTCCCACTCCTTATAGTCCCATTACTAATAGTCCATGCAATTCCTCAGATATCAATTCTCTTGTTAGAAGTAATCTCAAGGTGTAGGCACTAATCTGCTTGAATGCTGATAGAGTCTCTCTGTGATATCCCCCTTAAGATTTTGTACTCACCAAAATGTAGTACTTTAAAGCATTGGATACAACCACTTGTAGTAATCACACATCGGCTCTCCTCCTCCGGTGTATGGTAGTGATGATCTGTATGCTCTAATCAGTGTAGCTTGGCAGACATGCAGGGAAGCAAAAGAAACTTTGCATGGTGTAAAATCCTTTTTATTTAAACAAAAAGCCCCTGCTACCCGCTCATGCTTACACAATAAAAAGATAAAATAAGCTTGTCATGGAGGCTGCTGCCTCTGCTCACTCAGAAATATGGCTCCAATGTTTAGGCTCAAATTTCCTTTCGTAAGTCCCGGGTAGAAGCAAAGCCGCCTCACAAGCTGAATCGTCGTGTAGTCACGCCCTGACGCGTTTCGTGATAGGTCCACGTCTTCAGAGGGCGTGACTACACGTGTTGATATGTCTTATTTATACTGGGGAACTCTCCTTCAATTTCCTCCCCTCTCCCAGCCTCATTGGTCGCCCGCTGAAAGGTCCGTGGGGAACCTCCCCATCAGCTGGGCACCGTTCGTCTGAGTCTGCTTGACGTTACGTGTGCCGCTCACAGCTGATTGGCACGCGGCGGTCACGTGGTCGGAGAGAACGGAGTGCAGAGCTCCCGCCCCTCTGCTACGCTGGTTGGACGTACGTCGTCAGCCTCAGTAGGGATCCACCCACTCTGCTGCTCGTGCGTTCCAAAGACACAAACCAGCCCTCGTTTTAGCTTCCGCTTATGTCGGCTGCTGTGTCTTATCAGCGAATGGATACTCCCGCTCCTGTCATTCGTATCTGATTAAGGAGCCATGTATCCTTCCTTATTAACCCCTCAGGCCCAGTTACTCCTCTCGGATTGTCACTGGTCCTGGATAGGCAAGTTAAGGGACCATGTTTAATATCAAAAATGGCATTTCTTTAAAAAAAAATTTTTTTTTTTTAAAAATCACATGTTATTAAAAAATTATAATTTTATAAAAACTGTTTTCTATATGTGAATATATATGTGTCGGTGATGTTATGTATAAGGCTGTCGCCCTATTACTGTGTGAGCAGACACTTATATCAGCCGAAAACATTTAAACATTATATAGAAAAATTATAATAACATACATCATAAATCTAGTTATTGTACAACCTCTAATATTTGTCCACAACAATTGTACATAACTTATTTTTAAAGGAGATAATGATAATGATTCTCCTAACAGTGATCATCATTACCATCTGGCTTGTGGAACTAGACCGTCCCCCACAGATGGAATGCAGTGGCTACTACTTGCAATGTACTGATCATGCTGTACATCTCTGCATAGACATTAGAAAGTCAATAAAAAGTCAATAAAAGTAGTAATAACCATCAGTGGGGTGACATATCAGTTCTAGAGTGAAATAACACTCTGAATCATTCAAAGGTATACAGTAAAAATGAGAATAAACTGAAATAAAAACTAAATTAAAATAAAATTAAAAATAGCCCTAAAGCTTTATACTAGGGAAAAAAATGCCTTGATCCTATACTAATATGAATCTTTTTAATGGTTGCTGATGAAACAGTTGAGGTCCACATCTATATTCAAACCATTCAGTCTAAGAGTGTTGGTCATATACAGCCATTGTGTTTCGCGTTTCGAAATTTCTCGGATCATATTGGCCCCCCGCCAGTTGGGGCCTACACAATCTATCCCCCAAAACTTCAATCCTATGGGGTTCTTGTCGTGCTTCTTCAGAAAATGTAACGAAACGCTATGTTCCTCATAACCAATGGTGATATTATATATGTGTTCAGACACTCTTTTAGATAATTTTCTTTTGGTTCGTCCTATGTACATTAAGCCACAAGGGCACTCTAAAGCGTAGACCACATGTGTTGTTGCGCAAGTTATTGATTCTTTGATTTCAAAGGTTTTCCCATTGGCCGTAGATGTAAAACTGGTTATACCCCTCAGGTGAGTTGATACCTGGCGGCAAGATTTACATCTTCTACAGGCTGTGAATCCTGCTTTATTCCAAAACATCTGCACTTTCTTTGGAGGGTCCAGAACTTTATGCACTATTTGGTCACCAAAAGTTGCTGTTTTTCTGTAAATGAAAACAGGAGTTTCAGGTAACATTGGTTTCAATGTTTTATCCATAGCTAGTATGTTCCAGTGTTTTTTAAAAATCATTTCCACTTCGCGGTACTGATCATGATAGTTAGAAATAAAGCCCCAGTCATGTGTTCTTTGGGTTGTAATAATGCTACCTGTGAGCTTTCTCCCACTTGATGTCTCAGTTTATCAAGAAGTTCATCATTATACCCCTTTTCCACAAAACGTTGTTGAATCAGTAAAGATTGTGTTCTGTAGTCATCATCTTGCGTACAATTACGCCTGATTCGCATTAACTGACCTCTGGGTATATTTCGGAGCCAGCGTGGATGGTGTCCACTCTGTATTGGAATGAAGCTGTTTCTATCTGTTGCCTTAAAGTAGGCCTTAGTTATTAGGTGATCTACTCCTTTGATGACTGTAACGTCTAGGTAATGGATTTCCTGTTTGCTCCAGGTGAATTCCAATTTGATGTTATTCTTTTTGCCATTAAGCCACTCTGAGTATGCAATAAGGGATTCCTCCGTTCCTTGCCATATGATGAAGAGATCATCAATATATCTCTGGTAAAAAATCAACTCTTGCTTCCTGTTATTGTATATCCATCTGTCTTCCCATTCACTCATGAATAGGTTAGCAAGGCTGGGTGCAAATTTTGCACCCATTGCCACACCTATCTTCTGAGTGTAGAACTGCCCCCCATACCAGAAATAGTTATGCGTGAGGCAATAGTCCAATGCCATTTTGAGAAATTTCTTTTGGACAAATGGTAAATCTTCTCTTTTGCTCATGGCCCAATTAAGGGCAAGTAGGGCATCATCGTTCTGAATATTGGTATAAAGTGAGGCGACATCCGCAGTCACTAGGAATACTTCAGAATCTTTGGGAAATCTCACTTCTTTTATTTTCTGTATGAAATTTGTAGTGTCCTTTAGGAATGCCTTGGTAGTAATGACACTCCCTTGCATGAAGTGATCTAAATACTGTCCGATCCTAGCTGTGACCGACTCTATACCATTTACGATCGATCTCGCCGGTGGTAGTGTTGGATGTTTGTGTATTTTGGGGACGGTGTATATCGTCCTGTTGAAACTTGGGCATAAGTATAACTTCTCTTTCTTTGTTATCACTCTCATGTAATACCCATAATCTATAAGATTATGAAGGTCCACTCTAAATTGTTTTATGGGATCCTTCTTTAGTAGTTGATACGTCTTTTGGTCTTCCAACATCCCTTGCAGTTGTGTGTGATAATATGTTTTGTCCATCACAACCACTCCTCCCCCTTTATCAGCCGGTCGAATAATGATGTCCTTCCGTTGTTCTAGGGCTTTGATGCCTTCCTCTATATATCTGGGGTTCAAACTTTTCTTGGCTGGCATAGTTTCTAGATCTTTTAGTACTAGCTGTTTAAAAACCTCTACGTGATGGTTATTAGGCTGTGGTGGGTTAAAGAGTGACCTATTCTTGAGACCACTGTCTATCCCTACCATCTCAGTATACTTGTTGCTTTTCACAGTATACTTGTTGCCTTGGCCTTTTTTTGTTGGATACGTTGCCCTGCTCGGCATCCTCTCCTGTTGTGGTTCTGTTGTTCCTGGCCGGGCTGTGGTTGCTCTCCCGTTGTGGTGGGTTCCACCACTCTCTCATGAGATTGGGGTTGTGGGGTGGTTGTCCTCGTCCTCTCCAGGGTCGATTGCCCCTCCCTCGTCCCCGAGAGTTGCCCCTCATACCTCTCCCTAAAAAAGGAGCTGGTCTGGGTGAAGGTGCATAATACGTATTACCCCTAGTGTCCTGAAGGGGGTCATATCTATTTTGTGTGCTAATTTCATAATGGTCTTCATATCCTTGATTGGATGTTCCTTGTCCATACTGGGGGGTCCATACCCACCTCTTGTATGTCCTTTATTGCTAATGCGACTTTAAACGCATTAGCAAACGCACTGGAAAAACAGGTGCGTACATGGTGGGACATAACCACATTTGATAAAAGAAGTGAGATTTCCCAATGATTCTGAAGTATTCCTAGTGACTGCGGATGTCGCCTCACTTTATACCAATATTCAGCACGATGATGCCCTACTTGCCCTTAATTGGGCCATGAGCAAAAGAGAAGATTTACCATTTGTCCAAAAGAAATTTCTCAAAATGGCATTGGACTATTGCCTCACGCATAACTATTTCTGGTATGGGGGGCAGTTCTACACTGTGGCAATGGGTGCAAAATTTGCACCCAGCCTTGCTAACCTATTCATGAGTGAATGGGAAGACAGATGGATATACAATAACAGGAAGCAAGAGTTGATTTTTTACCAGAGATATATTGATGATCTCTTCATCATATGGCAAGGAACGGAGGAATCCCTTATTGCATACTCAGAGTGGCTTAATGGCAATAAGAATAACATCAAATTGGAATTCACCTGGAGCAAACAGGAAATCCATTACCTAGACGTTACAGTCATCAAAGGAGTAGATCACCTAACAACTAAGGCCTACTTTAAGGCAACAGATAGAAACAGCTTCATTCCAATACAGAGTGGACACCATCCACGCTGGCTCCGAAATATACCCAGGGGTCAGTTTATGCGAATCAGGTGTAATTGTACGCAAGATGATGACTACAGAACACAATCTTTACTGATTCAACAACGTTTTGTGGAAAAGGGGTATAATGATGAACTTCTTGATAAACTGAGACATCAAGTGGGAGAAAGCTCACAGGTAGCATTATTACAACCCAAAGAACGTCCACGTGAACAAACACATGAATGGGGCTTTATTTCTAACTATCATGATCAGTACCGTGAAGTGGAAATGATTTTTAAAAAACACTGGAACGGGGGCGTGGTCTGGACATGGCTGAGTGAGGTTGCATGCCATCAGAGCTCCCGGCCTGATCCCCCAGTTTTGAGCCACAAAACGCCTTGAGACCGGCATGAACCCCAATAAAAGGTACGGGACCAGAGCAGCATCGAAGGGCACTCCGTCTGGAAGGAACACTGGGGAAATCTCGAAGTATTTCAAGGCCCTGCAGGACGTGTCCCCAGATCCGGGCCTACCAGAGACACGAGGCCCTCCACGTGTTGGAGCTGAAGACCCCCGCCCGCAGTTACCGGGCCCCAGTGGCTCTGAAGACTGGTTTACATTCAACCAGGACCCCACGGAGGACCCCCCCCAGGGAGAGATGCCCTGCTCCAGGCCTTGCCTACGAGGAGCGACATCGAAACCCTAATCCTGAAGCTAGAGGAGACGCACAGGAGAGATATTCAGGAGGTGAGGGGAGAGGTCTCCACCCTTACTGATCGGGTGGCGTCGGGTGAGGAATCTGTCTCATCCCTGGCGGATCGGGTGGCGGCGCTGGAACAATCCCGGGACCAGCACCGGGAGGCGGCCATTACGCTACAGCTCCATGTGGAAGAAGCGGAAGACAGAAGCCGCCGCAGCAACTTACGGATCCGCGGGTTACCTGAATCCGCAGAGGCAGAAGACGTGGGCGCTAAACTATCTAGGATCTTCCGCGACGTTCTGGAGGACCCGGGAGCAGTGATCATCCTAGACAGAGCTCACAGAGCGCTCGGGCCTAAACCAACGGACCAAGACAGACCGCGGGATATAATATGCCGCCTCCACCGCTACAGCCAGAAGGAGGCCATCCTCCGCAGAGCCTGGGACCTGGGAGACATCGAGATAGACGGGGCACAGGTCCGCATCATGCCCGATCTCTCCAGGGCGACCCTCCGGCGTAGGGCGTTGCTGCGCCCCCTTCTGGAACTCGCCAGGCAGTCGAGACACACGTACCACTGGGGATACCCGCTGGCGGTTACCTTCCGGAGGGATGCCGAGGCCTTTACCCTTAGGAGCCCAGTGGACCTCCCGGCCCTCTTTCGATACCTGGGCTCAGAGCCTATCCAGGTCCCGGACTGGCTTCAATTTTTCCCCCGCCCGGCCGGCCGGTCGGGCGCACCAGCTAACGGAGGTCCCTGGATTCCACGCCAGCAGAGGGGAAGTCGGCGTCGCCATTCGGCCCGTGAGGAGGCGGCACGTGAGTAGGCCGTAGGCCGCAAGCCAGGTGCTCCCACCCCTGCCGACCCACCATACCATCCCGACTCCAATTGACCCCCCCTGGACACTTTTAGGTCACTCCCCCTGTGGATAGTTTTTAGGGGTGATATACAGGACCTCCTATGGAGACGCTCCCCCTCCCCCCCTGACTACAATTTCTATGGCCGCCCCGCTTGCGGGTCATTGCCTTTGATCTGGAGCCGGGGGATCCCCCTTCCCCCTTTGATGATCCCGGTCCTGGGAGCACTCGGCTGAGTGTTCTCCTTCTTGATGGGAAGAGGGCCCCTGCTGCTTGCCATCTACCCCCCTGCACGCTGGATATTTCTCCTGATGACCTAATTCGGGCATGGCTGAGGCCCGACAGGCAAAGTGCACGCCGCTACGGCGACCCCCCTGCACAGGAAGACTGTCAGCATGTCAGGAGGACGTGAGAACCAGAGTTTCAGACTTGATAATATTTCCTGGACAAAGGGGGACACGAGCCTGCCGGGTGGTAAGAGGGATTATGTGACCCGGGGGAGTTTGAGAGGAGGCTACCGAGGAGACCCCGCATAGCACGGGAGTGATCGCCCCCCCTCCGGGGTACACATCCTAGAGGGTCAGTGGCTGAAGCCACCACTTGGGGGACTAAGCTATGAAAGATGAGGGCCCCCTGTGGTTTGGGGGGTTCTGGGGGGGGGATGTTTTCCATCAGGCGGGGGGGGGGGAATTGATTCGATGGTTAGATCGGCCCCTACATTCAAGAGTATGTCACCCATAGTTCAGGACGGCCCACAACCACGGGTTTTATGTTTGCACTTTCTGCACTAATTTGCCTTCTCTAGTTATATGTCTTTAAATTGTTATGTTCGCTGCTGGTTCTATTGCCATTATTGATTACATTGTATAATGCCGGTTAATAGGCTTTGATCTTATGTTAGGACAGGTATTGGCACGGGCGGGGGAGGGTCGGGGGCTCGCTTACTGTCCCTGTTTAGCACATCCCCCCCACCTAGGGCTGCGCTCGTTTACTGGGGAGACCCAAAGAGCGCTTTTAGCTGTTTTCAGCTAACTTAGTAGAATCTCCTTGGAGGCCCCATCTGGGACCTCCCCTTTGAGCTCCTTTCCTACTACTCTTTTCCTATTCTCTTCTCTACTTCTATTTCTCTGTTCCCTCTCCTGCTTCCGACACTCCCCCCCTCTCTTCCCCACTACCCCATACTACTAGTAAGGTCCTTCGCTAGGGCACACCTATCCATCTCCCATACCCCCTCCCCCCCCCCCATTGCACGGGCATGGAGGTGCTGACGGTGACGTCGTTTAACGTCAAGGGTCTTAACACCCCCGAAAAAAGACGCATGCTGCTACAGGACATGCGACGCATGAGAACAGATGTGGTACTCCTTCAGGAGACACATTTTAAGAAATCTAACCTACCGCTCCTGAAAAACAGGTTTTTCCCCACGGTACACCATTCTCAATATACGGAGGCTAAAAGCAGGGGCGTCTCCATACTTATTTCCGCGCGGGTGCCTTGGACACCCCTGGATACCCTGTCAGATGAAGAGGGGCAGTTCCTCTTCCTGAAGGGCAAGATAGGGGACAGGATAGTGACGGTTGCCAATCTCTATGCTCCCAATGCTCAGCAGGATGTCTTCCTGAGGAAGACCCTGACACAGCTCAGGCGCTTTATGGAGGGTCACCTGATACTGGGGGGAGATCTGAATGTATCCCTGATCCCGACGGAAGACACGTCCACTGGGAGGTCGTCCCTGACCCGAGATATGCGGAAGCGTATTGACGCTACCCTGCGCTCGATGCAACTGATAGACGCCTGGCGCCTTATGCATCCTGGGGAGAGGGATTACTCCTTTTTCTCCAGGACGCACCAAACGTAGTCGAGGATCGATTACTTCCTCCTACCGCATGGGCAACTAGACGCAATCCGGGACGTTGTCATTGGCTCGATCACGTGGTCGGACCACGCCCCAGTGACTCTGAGCTATCCCCTCTCTGAGCTTCCGGGGAATCAGAGGGCAATGTGGCGACTTAACGAGGGGCTCCTACAAAACGCAGAGGTCATGACAGACGTTGTCGCGGAGCTAGGCCATTACTTCTCCACTAATGACTCCCCTGACAGTGACGTGGGCGTGGTGTGGGAGGCACATAAAGCGGTGATCCGGGGAGTGCTCATTAAGCACGGAGCAAGATTGAAAAAGGAACGATCGGCACAATTGGACTTGCTCCTTGATAAGCTGCAGACGTTAGAATCCACACATAAATTGACCCCGAGTAGACAAATCGGCGCGGAACTAGATACGCTTCGCTCACAGATTACGGATCTCATGCACTTCAAGGCCAAAGCGGCTCTACAGACCTGTCGATGCTACACCTACGAATCGGGTAATAAATGCGGCAAGCTGCTGGCTAACACACTGTGCTCCCGTCGACTAGCTTCCTACATTCCACATGTACTCTCCCCTACAGGGCAGAAAAGATCCACTCCACAGCAGATATCTCGGGAATTTCGGCAGTTTTATAGCTCCCTGTATAATCTGACCAAACCCCCCGCTCAGGCAGACTCAATACGAGACTATGGGCCTGATTTACCAAGCCTTTACTCCATGACTCATGGAGTAAAAGCAGGAGTAGCAGCCGTTTGGCCATTTACTAAAGAAATACGCTGCTAGTGCAGTGTATTGTGCTCCGTGCGCCCAGGAGAGGGTGCATTGTGCACCAGTACAGACCTGGCGCACGGCACATTAAACTGTAAATTGCGGGGGTTTGGGCGGGAGTTTATTAGGGGGGGAGGTGGGGGGATGCAGGGGAAGTGAAGTGACATGTGTTTTAAAGTGTTTGGCGGGCCGAATTGAAAGGGAAAGTGTTTTTTGAAAACAGATCCCCGTACGCTTGCACAGTGCGCCTGAACCTCGGGAGGTTCATTTGCATACTGGGCATGCGCAGAGAGAAAAGTCAGGGATTCCGGTGCGCCTTGTCAGTACGCCGTGAAAATCTTGGTAAATACCAAGCGGCGTACCCGTGATTGCGCTGCGTGACGCGGCGCACGGGAATCTCCGAGCTGTTTTCAGCCCTGAAGGGGAACTCCGCGCCAAATTTCAAACTTGAAATCGGCGCGGGTCCCCCTGCAGGGCTACATTAGGCTCTTAGGCTTGGTCCGGAACGTGAGGGGTTAAACCCGCGCCGATTCGGCGCGGGGGTCCCCCCCAGATCCAAACCAAGCCCTCATCCCAAGCATGCAGTCTGGCCCGGACAGGAATGGGGGAGGGGACGAGCGAGCGCCCCCCCCCCCCTCCTGAGCCGTACCAGACCGCATGCCCTCAACATGGGGGAGTGTGTGCTGTGGGGGAGGGGGGCACTGCCCCCCCACCCCACAGCACTCTTGCCCCCATGTCGATAGGGACAAGAGCCTCTTCCCGACAACCCTTGCCATTGGTTGTCGGGGTATGCGGGCGGGGCTAATCGGAATCTGCGAGCTCCCTTTAATAAGGGGGCCCCCAGATGCCGGCCCCCCACCCTATGTGAATGAGTATGGGGTACATCGTACCTCTACCCATTCACATGGGGGAAATGGAAAGTAAAAAAAACACCACACAGAATAAAATATTTTATTAATCTGCTCCGGAGCCCCCCCTTTCTTCTTTAGCTCTCTTAGAAGGGGGGGTTTCTTCTCTCCCGATCTTCCGCCGGGACCCTGGGCTTCGGTGATTTCTGCCGGGGGAGGGCGCCATCCCTCGGTCCTCTCCGGAGCCTTCCGCCGGATGCCCCCACCCCATTTAAGCTCTTTTTCATTAGGGAGGGGCATCCGGACTTCGGGGTCTTCTGCCGGGGGATGGCGCCTATCCCCCGGTCTTTCCGGTGCCTTCCGCCAGGGTTCCGGTCTTCCTGGTCTTCTGCCGGGGGTGCGCCAACTCCCCGGTCTTTTCTCTTCTGTCTTCTCTGCTCCCTCTTCTGCCTGGCTCCCCCGCGGAGCCAGGGCTTTCTTCCGTCTTCTTTCTTCTCTCTTCCTTCTTTTGCCTGTCTCCTCCGGGAGCCCAGGGCTTGTCTCCGCTGTCTTCTCCCTTCTCTTCCATTGGATGTTGACACGACGAGGTCCGGCGCTGGAATGCCGTCTGAGCAGTGGGCATGGACTTATATAGGGTAATGCCACCATGTGACCTCAACCCATGTGACATCACATTCCCATCATGCCCAGGGAATGTGATGTCACATGGGTTGAGGTCACATGGTGGCATTACCCTATATAAGTCCATGCCCGCCGCTGACACGGCATGTCAGCGCGGAACCTCGTCGTGTCAACATCGAATGGAAGAGAAGGAAGAAGACAGCGGAGACAAGCCCTGTGCTCCGCGGAGGAGACAGGCAGAAGAAGGAAGAGAGAAGAAAGAAGACGGAAGAAAGCCCTGGCTCCGCGGGGGAGCCAGGCAGAAGAAGGAGCAGAGAAGACAGAAGAGAAAAGACCGGGGAGTTGGCGCACCCCCGGCAGAAGACCAGGAAGACCGGAACCCCGGCAGAAGACCCCGAAGTCCGGATGCCCCTCCCTAATGAAAAAGAGCTTAAATGGGGTGGGGGCATCCGGCGGAAGGCTCCGGAGAGGACCGAGGGATGGCGCCCTCCCCCGGCAGAAATCACCGAAGCCCAGGGTCCCGGCGGAAGATCGGGAGAGAAGAAACCCCCCCTTCTAAGAGAGCTAAAGAAGAAAGGGGGGGCTCCGGAGCAGATTAATAAAATATTTTATTCTGTGTGGTGTGTTTTTTTTACTTTCCATTTCCCCCATGTGAATGGGTAGAGGTACGATGTACCCCATACTCATTCACATAGGGTGGGGGGCCGGAATCTGGGGACCCCTTTATTAAAGGGGTCTCTCAGATTCTGATAAGCTCTCCGCCCGCATACCCCGACAACCAACGGCCAGGGTTGTCGGGAAGAGGCTCTTGTCCCTATCGACATGGGGGCAAGAGTGCTTTGGGGTGGGGGGGCAGTGCCCCCCTCCCCCACAGCACACACTCCCCCATGTTGAGGGCATGTGGTCTGGTATGGCTCAGGAGGGAGGGGGGCGCTCGCTCGTCCCCACCCCCATTCCTGTCTGACCAGACTGCGTGCCTGGGATAAGGGCTTGGTTTGGATCTTGGGGGGGACCCCACGCTATTTTTTTTGCGCGGGTTTAACCCCTTATGTTCCAGACCAAGCCTAAGAGCCTGGTATGCACCTGGAGGGAACCCACCTTATTTTTTTTTGGGGGGGTCTGGAGTTCCCCTTCATGAACAGCGATCTGTCATTTACACATGTCAGTCCCCCCCCCTACAGTTAGAACACACCCAGGGAACATATTTAACCCCTCCCTCGCACCTAGTGTTAACCCCTTCCCTGCCAGTGGCATTGTTTGAGTAAGCAATGCATTTTTTACAGCACTGATCGCTAGAAAAATGCCAATGGTTCCAAAAAAGTGTTCGATGTGTCCGCCATAATGTCGCAGTACCGATAAAAATCGCTGATCGCCCCAATAACTAGTTAAAACAACAACAAAAAAAAATTTGTAGACGCTATAACTTTTGCAAAAACCAAACACTAAACGCTATTTGCGATTTTTTGGAACCAAAAAGATGTAGAATACGTATCGGCCTAAACTGAGTGGTTTTTTAGTTTTTTGAATATATATTTTTGGGGATATTTATTATAGCAAAAAGTAAAAATAAATTTTACATATGTGGGCGGGACTTACGCAAGTCCCGCCCACATATATAAACATCGTTCAAACCACACATGTGAGGTATTGACGCGTGCGTTAGAGCGAGAGCAATACTTTTACCACTAGACCTTCTTTGTAACTATAAACTGGTAACCTGGAAAAAAAAGAAAAAGGTCGCCTATGGGGATATTCACGGAATGAATTTTGGCCCCATTGCAGGAGTGTTTCCAATAGTAAAGCGTGACATGTAAGGTATCTATTTACTCAGTGTAACATCATCTTTCACATTATCCCCAAAAATTGGGCTCACTTTTTTGTTTTGTTAATTTTTAACCACTTGAGCCCGGACCATATTTCTGGTCAATGATCGGGCAAGTTTTTGTGATTCGGCACGGCGTCGCTTTAACTGACAATTGCGCAGTCGTGCGACGTGGCTCCCAAACAAAATTGGCAACCTTTTTTTTCACACAAATAGATTATTAAATGTGCGTGTTTACTTCTGTCTTTAACACCTCCCCTTCAGGCTGGAAAACATCAGATCAGGGGAAACAAAAAAAAAAAAGCTCTCATTCCATTGCAGCTTGGTTCCTACATGTGTGATAAACTGAGCATGCTCAAACACTTAGAAAAAAAATATCCTTTCTTTTTAAAATGTGAAAAACACTCATTGGATGCTCATAGAGCGTGGTTTGGATTAATTGCAGGTGTGCCCAATTACAAGCTCACCCAAACTAGAGACTGCAATTTGTTCATGTGATTTCAATTGCTTCATTACTAGCACTGTTATAAAAAGCTTGGATCGATCAGTCCTCAGCTGCCCTCAGAAGGGGCAGGCTGGCAGAAATGCTGTTGCTAAACACAAATGTGGTTTGTTGCATGGGTTTTGTTTTATTTTGCCAATGGTTTTGGTTTATTTTTAAATGATGTTCACTTTGATGTATTTGTCTATGTGGCCTTATTTTATGAAAAATGTGTAAAGCTATGGTTATTTAGAATTTTGAAATGTATTTTTGTTTGTTTGTCTTTTTTTGCTTTCCTTGTTTTGTTGACCAATAAAAATTACTTTAAAATTGTTAAGTTTGTCTTTTGTTACTTTTTCATGCTACATATGTTGACAGCTGCAGCTGAACTAGGTTTGGGCCTAACAAATTATGTGTGATTTTTGTCTAAGCTTCTTTCCTGGTGTGTAATCATGAAATGTTTGCCATGTTTATTCTCCGTGACTTTAAAGACAAAAACTGGTAAGTATTTTATTTATTCTGCAGTGGTCCTCAGCCCTCAAGTACCCCCGACAGGACATGTTTTGGGGATTTCTCTTATCAAGAATTGCTGTCCAGACTGTATTTTAAAGCACATGTGCAAGATGAAGGAAAACCTGCAAACATGGCCTGGGGGGGGGGTTTGCTATTGGTGGACAGGCTTGACGTGCTGATTTACAGCACTGTGCTTAAATCTAGCGCAAGGCAATCCTATTCAAATTGTGGGTGTTTGAGGGAAGCCAAGTGAGTGTTAGAACCCCTGCTTTGTGTTTTTTTATTTTTGTGTTGAGCTTTGTGTCCCTTTTCTTAAAATTGGCTTCACTTCCTGTCACACAGCTGAACAGGAAGTGAGGTTAAAACCCTACCAGTGTCATTTCTTGGGGACACAGGTCAATCTAACTAGTGTCCCCATTAAGCAAATTGCACTCCAGCACTGCTGTGTACACCCCAAATCATGGGTCTTCAAACTACGGCCCTCCAGTTGTTCAGGAACTACAATTCCCATCATGCCTAGTCATGTCTGTGAATGTCAGTGCATTACAAGGCCTCATGGGATGTGTAGTTCTAAAACAGCTGGAGGGCCGTAGTTTGAGGATCCCTGCCCCAAATGATTATTTAGTTTGGGGTTTAGTAAAGGCAAAGCCACTCTGCAGTACAAGCATAGTTGCTGAAAATCAGAGAGGAAGCACTGATGGTTTTAACATCCAATCCTGTAGAAGCAAAGTTGTTTTGTTTTCTTTCTTCCTTGCTTTGCACTTGTAGTGCAAAGTGGATTTGCCTTTAGTCAATGGACCCCAAAGTCCAAGATCCCTAATAATTTGGGGTGTACACAGCAAAATGCTAGAGTGCAATTTACATAATGGAAAACTATTTAGATTGATCTCTGTGTCCCCAAGAAAAGATATTAGTAAGGTTTTACCCTCACTTCCTGTTTGGCTATGTGACAGGAAGTGAATGAATTAGAAAGGGTGAAGACACCTCACAAATGTTGTCACTATCAGGGGTGCAGACATCCCCAAAAAATGAGCAGATAATACTTATTTGCAAATTAATAATTTTTTAGTTAACATTGGGTGGGGTGCTCTAACGCACACATTCCTACATATTAGCAACGCTCTATCCTGGCCTATTGGCATGGTTATATTTTCTTAGGGCTCTCAATAAAACTCTATGAAATTTGTGCTTAAACTAGAACCAGGGGCGGACTGACAACTCATGGGGCCCCTGGGCAATAGAAGATTATGGGGCCCCTCTGGCTTACAGATGACCACCACGCCAGGAGGTAGTGCAGAGGCGGGCAGCTAAAATCTTGGGATATTCACATTAAAAGCATGTAATTTTCGGACATATCAGGGACAGATGTAAAAAAAACACAGATTTTTACATACTGTCCCTGGTTTTACTGAGCCTGGCAACCCGGATGGGGCCCCCTAGTGGCATGGGGCCCTCGGGCAGTGCCCGAGTGACTCAATGGTCAGTCCGCCCCTGACAAGAACTATAATCAACAAGTTTTATTTTCTTTAATTTTGGATAGAGTGAGGGAGGGTTATAGGCCCTGTCAGTTTATTTTGTATTATCTGTGTCCAATTGGGGAGATTTGCCTTCACTTCCTGCCCCATAGCCAAACAGGAAGTGAGAGAAAAACTATGCAAATTAACCACTTCCCGCCCAGCCTATGGCCAATTTACGTCCGGGAAGTGGTTACACAATCCTGACAGGACGTCCTGCAGGATTTCATGCCGCACGCGCCTGTGGGGGCACGCAGCGCGGCGATCGGTGATGCGGGGTGTCAGTCTGACACCCTGCATCTCCGATCTCGGTAAAGAGTCTCTCACGGAGACGGAGACTCTTTACCACGTGATCAGCCGTGTCCAATCACGGCTGATCACGATGTAAACAGGAAGAGCCATCGATGGCTCTTCCTCACTCGCGTCTGACAGACGCGAGTATAGGAGAGCCGATCGGCGGCTCTCCTGACAGGGGGCGTTCGCGCTGATTGTTTATCAGCGCAGCCCCCCCTCGGATCACCACACTGGACCACCAGGGATGCCCACCCTGGACCACCAGGGTGTGCAAAAACAAAAAAAATATAGAACAAAAAAACAAAAAGCAATAAAAAATAAGAAAAAAGATGCCAATCAGTGCCCACAAATGGGCACTGACTGGGAAAATCAGTGCCACCCCACAGTGTCCATCAGTGCCACCCCACAGTGCCCATCCATGCACAGTGCCCACCTGTGCCACCCATAAGTATCCATCAGTGCCGCCCATCTGTGCCGCCCATGAGTGCCCATCAGTGGCGCCTATGAGTGCCCATCAGTGCCGCATAGCAGCGCCGCCAATCAATGCCACCTCATCTGTGCCCGTCAGTACTACCTCATCGATGTCCATCAGTGCCATCTCATCGGTGCCCATCAGTGCCGCCATATCAGTGCCCGTAATTGAAAGAGAAAAACTTATTTACAAAAAAATTAACCTAAAAAAATAAAAACGTTTTTTTGTTTTAAAATTTGCAGTATTTTTTTAGTTGTTGCGCAAAAAAAAAAACCGCAGAGGTGATCAAATACCAAAAAAAGAAAGCTCTATTTGTGGGGGAAAAAGGACGCCAATTTTGTTTGGGTACAGTGTTGTATGACCGCGCAATTGCCATTCAAAGTGCGACAGTGTTGAAAGCTGAAAATTGGCTTGGGCGGGAAGGTGCGTAAGTGCCTGGTACGGAAGTGGTTAAGGGAATCCAGTGCCCCCCAGAACTAGTGTGTGGGTCCCCTGAAAATTACTGGGCGGGTCATACAAAAACAGGGTGTGGCTTTGACAGGAAGGGGTGGGTCATTTTTCTATTAGGAGGTGCAGATATGTAGTCAGGCCTAGGGCAGAACAAAACCTAAATATACTACTGCATATTAGGGCTTATTTAGACCGGATCCGATTTACAGCGTGATTTTATATTGTGGGAGGAAACCCACGCAGGCACAGGGAGAACATGCAAACTCTATGCAGATGCTGTCACGGGCGGGATTCGAACCAACGACTCTTTTGCTGCTAGGTCAAAGTGCTATACACTACACCACTGTGCTGAACGAACATGATTGCAGCTGAAAGCATGAGAACTTTTATTTTTTTTTTCAATACCATGCTTTCCAGCCTTATTGACCCCGCCTCTCTCCATAAAGAGGACCTGTCACACACTAGTCCTATTACAAGGGATGTTTACATTCCTTGTAATAGGAAGAAAAGTGATCCAAAATCAAAAAAAGTGTCAAAAAAGTGCAAGAATAAAAATATGAGGTAAAAAAAAAAAAAAAATAATAAAATAACGCCCCTGTCCCTAGAAGCTCGCACTCAGAAGCAAATATGCATGTAAGTCCCGCCCACATATGTAAACACCATTCAAACCACACATGTGAGGTATTGACAAGTTAGGTATCTATTTACTCGGTGTAACATCATCTTTAACATTATCCATAAAAATTGGGCTAACTTTACTTTTTTTTTTTTATTCATGAACCGTGTTTTTTTTTTGGGCCAAAAAAAAGTCGTTTGAAAAATTATTGCGCAAATACCGTTGGAAATCAAATAAAAAATGACCGCTAACTTTATTCCCTAGGGTGTCTGCTAAAAAATTATATATAATGTTTGGGGGTCCTGATTAATTTCCCAGGAACAAAATATAATTTTTACATGAAGGAGAGAAGTGCCAGAATAGGCGCGGTATGGAAGTGGTTAAAGTGAAATAATAAAAGTGAAATATTCCTTTAAATTTCATACAGGGGGGGAGGGGGGGTACACGCATGTTTCCCGTGCTTAGAACTGTCCCTGTACAAGATGTCATTTCTGAAGTGAAACAAAAAAAAGGAAGTTTAAAGTACTCATGGCTATAAAGAATACAGTCATTGCTCATTAAAAAAAAAAAAAAAAAAGGGGGTCCCTCCAAATTAAATTACCAGGCCCTTCAGGTCTGGAATGGATATTAAGGGGAACCCCGCCGTAAAAACCCCCCCAAAAAATGGCGTGGGGTCCCCCCAAATATCCATACCAGACCCTTCAGGTCTGGTGTGGATTTTAAGGGGAACTCCACCCCAAATTGAGAAAAAAAATGGCGTGGGGTCCCCCCAAATATCCATACCAGACCCTTCAGGTCTGGTGTGGATTTTAAGGGGAACTCCACCCCAAATTGAAAAAAAAATGGCGTGGGGTCCCCCCAAATATCCATACCAGACCCTTCAGGTCTGGTGTGGATTTTAAGGGGAACTCCACCCCAAATTGAGAAAAAAAATGGCGTGGAGTCCCCCTTAAAATCCACACCAGACCCTTATCCGAGCACGTTGACCTGGCCGGCCGCAGAAAAGAGGGGGGGACAGAGTGCGGCCCCCCCCTCTCCTGAACCGCACCAGGCCACATGCCCTCAACATGGGGAGGATGTCCCCATGTTGATGGGGACAAGGGTCTCATCCCCACAACCCTTGCCCGGTGGTTGTGGGGGTATGCGGGCGGGAGGTTTATCAGAATCTGGAAGACCCCTTTAACAAAGGGGACCCCCAGATCCTGACCCCCCCCCTGTGTGAAATGGTAACGGGGTACATTGTACCTCTACCATTTCACCCCCAAAAAAATGTCAAAGTGTTAAAAATGACAGTAGCCGGTTTTTGACAAATCTTTTAATAAAATCTTCTTTTCTTCTTTCCTTCGGGTTTCTTCCGCTGCTTCTTTCTTCTCGTCCACATCTTGCCCGACGTCTTCTTCTATCTTCTCCGTCCGTCCTTCAGCCTTCTAGTCCCGCATCTTGTGTCTTCTGCGGTCTTCTTCTCGGTCCGCCAGCCTTCTCGTCCGCATCTTGTGTCTTCTCCGGACCCAGCGTTTGAATTTGAATTGGCCGTCGTCTTCCCGCTCCTGGGACCCGCCCCCCTCTGACGCCACAAGTAAACTCCTTAGAAGGTCATGTGCGTCAGAGGGGGGCGGGGTCACATGAGTGTGACACGGCGGGAACTTCTTCTCCGGGCGGCGCGATTGAAATTGAATTCCCCCGCTGTGTGACGCTCTGTGACCCCGCCCCCCTCTGACGCACATGACCTTCTAAGGAGTTTACTTGTGGCGTCAGAGGGGGGCGGGTCCCAGGAGCGTCACACAGCGGGGGAATTCAATTTCAATCGCGCCGCCCGGAGAAGAAGTTCCCGCCGTGTCACACTCATGTGACCCCGCCCCCCTCTGACGCACATGACCTTCTAAGGAGTTTACTTGTGGCGTCAGAGGGGGGCGGGTCCCAGGAGCGGGAAGACGACGGCCAATTCAAATTCAAACGCTGGGTCCGGAGAAGACACAAGATGCGGACGAGAAGGCTGGCGGACCGAGAAGAAGACCGCAGAAGACACAAGATGCGGGACCAGAAGGCTGAAGGACGGACGGAGAAGATAGAAGAAGACGTCGGGCAAGATGTGGACGAGAAGAAAGAAGCAGCGGAAGAAACCCGAAGGAAAGAAGAAAATAAGATTTTATTAAAAGATTTGTCAAAAACTGGCTACTGTCATTTTTAACACTTTGACATTTTTTTTGGGGTGAAATGGTAGAGGTACAATGTACCCCGTTACCATTTCACACAGGGGGGTTCAGGATCTGGGGGTCCCCTTTGTTAAAGGGGTCTTCCAGATTCTGATAAACCTCCCGCCCGCATACCCCCACAACCACCGGGCAAGGGTTGTGGGGATGAGACCCTTGTCCCCATCAACATGGGGACATCCTCCCCATGTTGAGGGCATGTGGCCTGGTGCGGTTCAGGAGAGAGGGGGGGCCGCACTCTGTCCCCCCCTCTTTTCTGCGGCCGGCCAGGTCAACGTGCTCGGATAAGGGTCTGGTGTGGATTTTTAGGGGGACTCCACGCCATTTTTTTTTTCAATTTGGGGTGGAGTTCCCCTTAAAATCCACACCAGACCTGAAGGGCCTGGAATGGATATTTGCCGGGAACCGCACGTCTTTTTTTTTTTTGTTTTTTACGGCGGGGTTTTTTGTTTGTTTTATGAATGAATCCCTTTAGAATTGTCAGAGCCGACAATTCATTATAGCCGCGTGTGAATTTTTAAATGACTTTTTTCCTTCTGAATGTCATTTTGTGCAGGGGGAGTTCTAAGTGCGGGAAAAATGCGCTATTTCACATGCTGACATTACACCCCCCCTAGGTACGAAATTTAAAGGAATATTTCACATTTATTGTTTCACTTTAAGAATTATTAATTTCACTGCTCCCGAAAAAACGGCCGTTTTAAAAAATAAAAAAAGCATTGATACATGTTCCCTGGGACAGGACTGAGGTCCCCAAACACTTTTTAGGACAAAACTAGCAGATTAGCCTTTAAAATGAACACTTTTGATTTCTCCCATAGACTTCTATAGGGAGTTCGGCGCGGCTTAACATATTACTTTCAATGCGCCGGCTGCTACGCTGGTTCATGCGCCCAATTAAGCCTCCACCCGGAGTACTAATTAACGCATGAACCAGCGCAGCGCACAGAGCATAGTAAATCAGGCCCTATATCTCCACGTCTTTAATGCCCTCCCTACCCAGTGAGACCCGAGACAGCCTGGAAGACCCCATTACACTCCCAGAGATCCAACTGGCACTGAAAAGCGCCAAGCCGGGTAAAGCCCCAGGCCCTGACGGCCTTACCATTGCGTACTACAAGACCCTACTCCCAACAGTAGGGCAACATATGGTAAAACTGTTTAATGAGTTAGGCGCGGGGAAATCGTTTCATACCACCACTCTACAGGCCCAAATAGCTGTAATCCTAAAAGAGGGGAAGGACCCAGCTAGCTGTGGTAGCTACCGCCCCATATCCCTTCTCAATACAGACCTCAAAATATTCACCAAAATCCTAGCATTGCGACTCCAGGGTCACCTCACGCGTCTCATACACCTGGACCAAGTGGGCTTCGTGCCCACGAGGGAAGCCCGGGACAATACGATCAAGGTGCTTAACCTTGTACATATGGTGTCCTCCAGTAAAACACCCAGCCTGTTTGTCGGAACGGACGCCGAAAAGGCGTTCGACCGCGTGGACTGGCAGTTTATGATGTCTACCTTAGAGCACGTAGGACTGGGGGACAAAATGAAGAACTGGGTAGCGGCGGTCTACAAAGGGCCGACGGCTCGGGTGAGAACTAATGGGGTTGTATCAGATCCATTCCCAATAACTAACGGGACGAGACAGGGGTGCCCCCTATCACCCCTGCTATTCGCACTTTCGCTAGAGCCCTTCCTGTGTCACGTTCGGCTGAACCCTGACATTAAAGGCGTAATGACCACAAAAGCACACTACAAAGTCTCCGCATACGCAGACGACCTGCTTTTTACCCTCACGGACCCCGACGCCTCACTCCCGGCCCTCTTCAGGGAATTTGACACCTACGGAGGGCTCTCCAATTTAAAAATCAATCTGACGAAGTCGGAGGCCATGGGGATAGGGATCCCACAGCAACAGCTAGCCCGGCTTAAAAATGGGTTTAACCTGAAATGGACGGACGTTGCGCTAAAGTATTTAGGGACGCACATCCCCCCCCCACTCACACACCTATACCGACTTAACTTCCCCCCCCTCCTGACAGAGGTTCGGAGACTCCTGACTCAGTGGACCGGGGGACTGCATTCCTGGGTGGGCAGATGTAACATCCTAAAAATGACAATCTTACCCAAATTTTTGTACCTCCTACAGGCCCTCCCGATCCACATCCCAGGAGACTACTTTAAACAAGTACACTCCACGTTCATTCAATTTCTTTGGGCGGGGAAAAGTTCACGGATACACAGGACTGTCCTCTCCCTCCCTAAGCTGCATGGCGGCTTGGCCCTACCGGACATCCGGATTTATTACCATGCAACACACTGGGTAAGGTTAATTGACTGGTGCCGTCACGGACAAAACAAGTTGTGGACGCAGATTGAGCAAAGCCAGGTCAGTACCCCCATACACCACGCCCCGTGGTGCTCAGCGTCACTCCCCCCGAAGGTGATGCGCCACCCTTTAGTGGGGAACACGATCAAAGTGTGCGCGAACCTTTTCGCTCGGCTCTCCCTAACCTCCAGGAACTCTCCTCTCAGACCTATCATTGGACACCCGCTCTTTGAACCGGGTTTACAGGATAGGAGGTTTCTGGACCTCAGACGGGCCGGTCTTTTGCAAGCGTCCCACTTTAGCTCGGGAGGGAGGTGGAAATCGGCAGCGGAACTAACAGACCCGGACGGCGTTTATCGCCTTGACTATTTTAGGGCGAACCAGCTGACCCACTTCCTAAGCAGCATCCCAGCCCCGTCGCCCGGACAAGGTCCACTGACAGAACTAGAGGAGCTATGTGAGGAGACTGGAGTGCTCCCACATGCTCTCTCCCTGCTCTATGCCATGCTGATCACCCCCCCCCCGGAGATTACCAGATACCGGCCCTGGCAAAGTGGGAAAATGATCTAAATACACGCTTCTCACTCACCACGACACAGACTATAATTCGTTTTGCGCACAGATCATCTTTATGCGCGAAAACCCAGGAAACGAACTACAAGGTTCTTACCCGCTGGTATAGGACCCCAGACCTCCTAAAGAAACTGTTCCCCAACACCTCTGACGTCTGCTGGAGATGCCAGCAGGATAGAGGCACTTTGCTACACGTCTTCTGGACCTGCCCACGGATCAGGGGCTTCTGGGGAGAGGTACGCCGGATCACACAAAAATTTACAGGACACATAGTCCCGGATGACCCGGCCTTCTTCCTCCTACATGCAACCAATATACCACCGGGAGTCTATAAGACATCGGTGGTGCGCCATCTTTTGGACGCAGCCAGGGCCTGCGTGCCTCTCCGCTGGAAGTCCCCTCATCCTCCAACTATTGCACTCTGGCTGAACAGAGTAGACGAGATCAGCCGAATGGAGGACCTGGTCCTCTCCAGCCAACAACGTCAGGAGACATACTCTGAGACGTGGCAGCTGTACAACGTGTTTAAATACTCAGACGAAGGTCAGAGTCTCAGAGAGGTCGACTGCCCGACCCTAAATCAGCCGCAGGTATAAGGCCTGCTCTTCTAGACATGCAGACTATCCGGAAACGGATTGGATACTCCTTACGCCCTTTGGGGCGCTTTACACCGACCCTGCCCATGCAACCCCCCCTCCCCCTCCTCTCTCCCTACCCTCCCCACCCGTCCTTCACTATGAGTTTCTCTACGCTTCTTTCCTCTCTAACCTCTAACCTTTAACCTATTATCTTTATTGAAATGGAAAATGGACCTGGAGGCCAGTCCGTACGGGATACGCTATTAATGCATGGGGTAAAAACCTCAAAGGAAGAAGGATACGTCCTCCTCGGGACTTAAAATCACATTTTGACGCTTCACTGAAGTAATGTTTTATAGGAGCATGAACCCCTTTGTACATTTGTGAATGTATACAACTCATGTTATCTCCGCTGTGATTATGGTATGTTGTTAATCTGTGTGGACTGGTTTCTTTGATGATAAATAAAAAAAAAAAAAAAAAAAAAAAGAAAACACTGGAACATACTAGCTATGGATAAAACATTGAAACCAATGTTACCTGAAACTCCTGTTTTCATTTACAGAAAAACAGCAACTTTTGGTGACCAAATAGTTCATAAAGTTCTGGACCCTCCAAAGAAAGTGCAGATGTTTTGGAATAAAGCGGGATTCACAGCCTGTAGAAGATGTAAATCTTGCCGCCAGGTATCAACTCACCTGAGGGGTATAACCAGTTTTACATCTACGGCCAATGGGAAAATCTTTGAAATCAAAGAATCAATAACTTGCGCAACAACACATGTGGTCTACGCTTTAGAGTGCCCTTGTGGCTTAATGTACATAGGACGAACCAAAAGAAAATTATCTAAAAGAGTGTCTGAACACATATATAATATCACCATTGGTTATGAGGAACATAGCGTTTCGTTACATTTTCTGAAGAAGCACGACAAGAACCCAATAGGATTGAAGTTTTGGGGGATAGATCGTGTAGGCCCCAAGTGGCGGGGGGCCAATATGATCCGAGAAATTTCGAAACGCGAAACACAATGGCTGTATATGACCAACACTCTTAGTCTGAATGGTTTAAATATAGATGTGGACCTCAACTGTTTCATCAGCAACCATTAAAAAGATTCATATTAGTATAGGATCAAGGCAATTTTTTCCCTAGTATAAAGCTTTAGGGCTATTTTTAATTTTATTTTAATTTAGTTTTTATTTCAGTTTATTCTCATTTTTACTGTATACCTTTGAATGATTCAGAGTGTTATTTCACTCTAGAACTGATATGTCACCCCACTGATGGTTATTACTACTTTTATTGACTTTTTATTGACTTTCTAATGTCTATGCAGAGATGTACAGCATGATCAGTACATTGCAAATAGTAGCCACTGCATTCCATCTGTGGGGGACGGTCTAGTTCCACAAGCCAGATGGTAATGATGATCACTGTTAGGAGAATCATTATCATTATCTCCTTTAAAAATAAGTTATGTACAATTGTTGTGGACAAATATTAGAGGTTGTACAATAACTAGATTTATGATGGATGTTATTATAATTTTTCTATATAATGTTTAAATGTTTTCGGCTGATATAAGTGTCTGCTCACACAGTAATAGGGCGACAGCCTTATACATAACATCACCGACACATATATATTCACATATAGAAAACAGTTTTTATAAAATTATAATTTTTTAATAACGTGATTTTTTTTTAAAAATAGATTTTTTTAAAGAAATGCCATTTTTGATGTTAAACATGGTCCCTTAACTTGCCTATCCAGGACCAGTGACAATCCAAGAGGAGTAACTGGGCCTGAGGGTTTAATAAGGAAGGATACACGGCTCCTTAATCAGATACGAATGACAGGAGCGGGAGTATCCATTCGCTGATAAGACACAGCAGCCGACATAAGCAGAAGCTAAAACGAGGGCTGGTTTGTGTCTTTGGAACGCACGAGCAGCAGAGTGGGTGGATCCCTACTGAGGCTGACGACGTACGTCCAACCAGCGTAGCAGAGGGGCGGGAGCTCTGCACTCCGTTCTCTCCGACCACGTGACTGCCGCGTGCCAATCAGCTGTGAGCGGCACATGTAACGTCAAGCAGACTCAGACGAACGGTGCCCAGCTGATGGGGAGGTTCCCCACGGACCTTTCAGCGGGCGACCAATGAGGCTGGGAGAGGGGAGGAAATTGAAGGAGAGTTCCCCAGTATAAATAAGACATATCAACACGTGTAGTCACGCCCTCTGAAGACGTGGACCTATCACGAAACGCGTCAGGGCGTGACTACACGACGATTCAGCTTGTGAGGCGGCTTTGCTTCTACCCGGGACTTACGAAAGGAAATTTGAGCCTAAACATTGGAGCCATATTTCTGAGTGAGCAGAGGCAGCAGCCTCCATGACAAGCTTATTTTATCTTTTTATTGTGTAAGCATGAGCGGGTAGCAGGGGCTTTTTGTTTAAATAAAAAGGATTTTACACCATGCAAAGTTTCTTTTGCTTCCCTGCATGTCTGCCAAGCTACACTGATTAGAGCATACAGATCATCACTACCATACACCAGAGGAGGAGAGCCGATGTGTGATTACTACAAGTGGTTGTATCCAATGCTTTAAAGTACTACATTTTGGTGAGTACAAAATCTTAAGGGGGATATCACAGAGAGACTCTATCAGCATTCAAGCAGATTAGTGCCTACACCTTGAGATTACTTCTAACAAGAGAATTGATATCTGAGGAATTGCATGGACTATTAGTAATGGGACTATAAGGAGTGGGAATCCTTGTTATATATCCACTGGGAGTATCCACCGTTATATATATAGTCCTAAAGACAATTACTCAAGTAACATTTGCAGTATATGGGTGTTAGACTCATAAGCCAATTTATAGGCTCATTCCAGCGCTGTTAATGTCTTGTTAATATCATTTAATAATACATTGTTTTTTAGTACCATTTTATTATAATAGCTGCTTTTTTACTGCGTAAAACAATCTTTCATTCATTTTTCCATTGAGCGCTAGGATCAGAATAATCCGTCGACTATTTCTGATATTTTTTCAATAATCTAGAAATAGGTTTGGATACCCTATGTACCAATAAAGACCTAGTTATACGTCCAGCGGACAAAGGAGGGGGGATAGTAGTCATGGATCGGACCTCCTATATCGATGGATTGAAAACTATAGTTAATGACAGAGATACTTATGCTCTTTTACCGGGTAATCCGATTATCCAATACAAAGGGACATTGGAAACACTGATCCAGAAGGGTTCCAAAATGGGGATCCTTAATGATAAAGAGCAATTGTTTTTGGTCCCTAAAGCTCCCAGAGTTCCGATTTTATATAGCTTACCAAAAATACATAAGAGCCTCACTTGCCCCCCTGGACGCCCGATCATTAGTGGCATAGATTCGATCACATCCAGGGTGGGCAAATACATTGACTATTATCTTCAGCCTCTAGTTCAGAAAATGCCATCGCATCTTAAAGACTCAAAACAGGTCATCAATTTACTTTCTCAAATAAAGGCTGATCATGATCTATGGATGGTGACAGCTGATGTCCAATCACTGTATACGATTATCCCCCATGATTTGGGCCTAGAAGCTGTTAAACACTTTTTGGATCTTTCCTCTGATATAGTACCATTGCAGAAGGATTTTATTATGGAACTATTGGAATATGCGGCAGGTCATAATTATTTCTGGTTCGATCATAACTATTACAAACAGTTCCGCGGAGTTGCCATGGGTGCTAAATATGCACCCAGTTTGGCCAATCTGTTTATGGCCAAATGGGAGGAGGACGTCATCTACCTTGATTCCCATCCCCACATTAAATTGTGGGCAAGGTACATAGATGACGTCCTCCTCCTATGGACAGGAGACAGATCGCAATTAGATTCCTTTATCACCTCGCTCAACAACAACGAGCGAGGTATATGTCTGTCCTTTAAAGCCAGCCAGGAGTCTATTGACTTTCTTGACCTCACCATCATGAAAGAGAACGATTCATTTTTGACTAAGAATTTTTTTTAAAAAGACAGACAGGAATTCATTTATTCCAATAGGAAGTTGTCACCATGAGAATTGGTTAAATTCTGTTCCAAAAAGCCAATTTGTAAGGATGAGGAGAAACTGTTCTACTCTGAAAGATTATGAAATTCAAGCTGGTATACTTAAAGTTAGACTATTGGAGAAGGGATATGACCCTGAAATCTTGGATAATACTTTCAATGAAGTAGCTGCAATTGACAGAAATACACTGTTGGAATCTGCCGCTAAATCTAGTAGGGACAGACCTATAGTGCCATTCATCACCACATATTCCAGCCAGCATTATGCCATTAAATAATTGATCAAAAACACTGGCATCTGCTATCCAATGACAGAGTCATAAGTACTTTCCTACCAGCTAATCCTCAAGTAATCTTTAGAGGTGTACCCTCATTGCGGGATAAAGTAGCCCCTAATGTGGTGGACCCTCCCACGAAAAAGGTGTCCTTTTTTCAGCGTGACATCAAGGGATATCACCAATGTATAAACTGTACAGTTTGCAAGTTAAATAAGATTAAATGAAAGAAAACCTTATCTTTCACTTCAATGAGCACACTGAAAGAACACAAGATCGAGCCTTTTATCACGTGTAGTACAACTGGCGTTGTTTATCTTTTAGAATGCCCATGTGGGCAATATATTATTGGCAGGACCAAAAGACCAATGAATGTTAGATTAGGTGAACATATCACCAATATTAGATCTGGATTCCCGCAGCATTCAGTGTCCAGCCATTATGACCAATACCATGATCGCAACCCAGAAGGGACTCTCTTCATTGGGATAAACAAATTTGACCCCCACTGGAGAGGCAATTCATTGGTTAGAGAGTTATCCAGGATGGAAATGGCCTGGATTTATCGAATCCGTACATATGGTCCTTATGAATTGAACATAGACACTGACGTGAATGCGTTCACAGATAATGGCTAGTCTTTATGCTTTCAAAATTATTGCCTGTAAACCAGCTCTGAATTTTGATGCATCTGGGCCTTTATGATGATATTCCTTTTCTATCCCATTTTTTAATATTACCTTTATATAGGGATATTTGTGGATTCAGAGCTATTGATCAGCCCTTAAGCTTTGATTCTAATTTTAATCTTATTTTATAATTATTGGTATATTTAGTTTGATATTTTTTCCTCTAAATTCATGGTTTGTCTTCCACCATCCATGCTCAATCTGCATTTATCAGGTTTATTGTTGTGGCCACAAAGGGGCAGCTGAATAAGCATACTCTTGTCAATAATTTGCTTGATAATTTTTATCATTATTATTTCCACTCTGGTAGTGGTCATGATCTTTTTAATATTCTCTGTGATTTTATCACAGAATACAGCGGCATTTTGTTCATTTTTTTTTAATGCCCGTATTCCTTTATTTTGGATGTAGATTTTATATGAAGTGTTTTTACTTATTAAAATTACCTCCTTTTTGGACATTCAATTGTTCAAGCCGTATGAACTGCTTGTTATCTATCAGTGTTATATGTTTTAATTCCCCCATTTTTTAGTTTATTCCTCATTACCTACAGTTTTATTACTGGCAGGGATCCCAACTCAAAAATGGCGGCTCACGCCCGCGATCTCCAAAGCTCAGAGCTGGGCGGTCCCGGTTGTTGTGTATTGCTTATAAAGAGTCAGCACGCCGCTCGTGCCCCTGGAAGAAGTCATTGTTGTGACGAAACGGCGTAGGGAGGAGCGGCGCGCTGACGTCACCACGATTCGTACCACGCTGTCTACCCGGAGGGACGAGCGGACAGCAGAGCCGGCCGGCTAATTAGATACACGCACTTTTTTATCTGCCTACATGTGAGTGCAACACTTTTTATTATTAAAACTCTTGAAACGTTATCACGCTATGTCAGCGTTTTTTCTTTTGGGTCACATCTATGGAGAAAGATTGGTCTGATGTAGAAGATATGTGAAATAGAGATAGAGTGACAGCATATCCTGGATTCCTGGAACTGGCTTATGTGTTTACATGCTTGATTAACCTTTCGCTCTGGTAAGCAGCTAGAACTTAAGTGTTGGAGGATACTCTCATCTGCTATACAGATTCACAGGATATTATCTGGACATCTTTGTCACTCATTCGGAGAACTTTCTGTCACCTTTGAATTTCTCTGTGATACATCCCTTTATATGGACTTTGCACTTTTTTCACTTGCATTTTTTACTAGATTGCACCGGTGATCTGTGTGCACCATACACAGCATAATTGATTGTTTATGTTGATTCTTCATTTTGCAGCGCAGCTTTACCATTTTTATTTTTATGTGTTTTAGCTCCTATCCGGTGTGTAGCATGTGAGGGGGTGGAAGGGAATATGTGACTAGTGTGTGGGTCCACCAACATGTGAATGCTTTGGGGCTGATTTACCAAGCCTTTACTCCATGACTCATGGAGTAAAAGCAGGAGTAGCAGCCGTTTTGCCATTTACTAAAGAAATACGCTGCTAGTGCAGTGTATTTCCCTAGTTACTAATGTGCTCCGTGCGCCCAGGAGAGGGTGCATTGTGCACCAGTACAGACCTGGCGCACGGCACATTGAACTGTAAATTGCGAGGGTTTGGGCGGGAGTTTATTAGGGGGGGAGGTGGGGGGATGCAGGGGAAGTGAAGTGACATGTGTTTGTATGTGTTTGGCGGGCCGAATTGAAAGGGAAAGTGTTTTTTGAAAACAGATCCCAGTAAAGCTTGCACAGTGCGCCTGAACCTCGGGAGGTTCATTTGCATACTGGGCATGCACAGAGAGAAATTTCGACGCTTCCCGTGCGCCTTGTCAGTACACCGTGAAAATCTTGGTAAATACCAAGTGGCGTACCCGTGAATGCGCTGCGTGACGCGGCGCACGGGAATCTCCAAGCTCTTTTCAGCCATGAAGGGGAACTCCTCGCCAAATTTCAAACTTGAAATCGGCGCGGGTCCCCCTTCAGGGCTACATTAGGCTCTTAGGCTTGGTCCGGAACGTGAGGGGTTAAACCCGTGCCGATTCGGTGCGGGGGTCCCTCCCCCAGATCCAAACCAAGCCCTCATCCCAAGCATGCAGTCTGGCCCGGACAGGAATGGGGGTGGGGACGAGCGAGCGCCCCCCCCCCCTCCTGAGCCGTACCAGACCGCATGCCCTCAACATGGGGGAGTGTGTGCTGTGGGGGAGGGGGGCACTGCCCCCCCACCCCACAGCACTCTTGTCCCCAATGTCGATAGGGACAAGAGCCTCTTCCTGACAACCCTTGCCATTGGTTGTCGGGGTATGCGGGCGGGGCTAATCGGAATCTGCGAGCTCCCTTTAATAAGGGGGCCCCCAGATGCCGGCCCCCCACCCTATGTGAATGAGTATGGGGTACATCGTACCTCTACCCATTCACATGGGGGAAAGTGTAAAGTAAAATAAAACACCACACAGAATAAAATATTTTATTAATCTGCTCCGGAGCCCCCCCTTTCTTCTTTAGCTCTCTTACAAGGGGGGGTTTCTTCTCTCCCGATCTTCCGCCGGGACCCTGGGCTTCGGTGATTTCTGCCGGGGGAGGGCGCCATCCCTCGGTCCTCTCCGGAGCCTTCCGCCGGATGCCCCCACCCCATTTAAGCTCTTTTACATTAGGGGGGGGCATCCGAACTTCGGGGTCTTCTGCCGGGTGGATGGCGCCTTTCCCCCCTGGTCTTTCCGGTGCCTTCCGCCAGGGTTCCGGTCTTGCGTAAGTCCCGCCCACATATGTAAACACCGTTCAAACCACACATGTAAGGTATTGACGCGTGCGTTAGAGCGAGAGCAATACTTTTAGCACTAGACCTTCTTTGTAACTATAAACTGGTAACCTGAAAAAAAAAGAAAAAGGTCGCCTATGGGGATATTCACGGAATGAATTTTGGCCCCATTGCCAGGAGTGTTTCCAATAGTAAAGCGTGACATGTAAGGTATCTATTTACTCGGTGTAACATCATCTTTCACATTATCCCCAAAAATTGGGCTAACTTTAGTGTTTTGTTAATTTTTAACCACTTGAGCCCCGGACCATATTGCTGGTCAATGACCGGGCCAGGCTGGAAAGCATGAGATCAGGGGAAAAAAAAAAAAAAATCTCATGCCATTGCAGCTTTGTTCCTACATGTGTGATGAACTGAGTCTGCTCAAACACTTAGAAAAAATCCTTTCTTTTTAAAAGGTGAAAATCACTTGGATGGTCATAGAGCGTGGGTTGGGTTAATTAACCAGGTGTAAGCTCACCCACACTAGAGACTGCAATTTGTTCATGTGATTTCAATTGCTTCATTACTAGCACATGTTATAAAAACCGTGCATCGATCAGTCCTCAGCTGCCCTCATAGGGGCAGGCAGAAATGCTGCTGCGGAACACAAATGTGGTTTGTTTCATGGGTTTTTATTTTGCCAATGGTTTTTGTTTATTTTTAAATGATGTTCACTTTGATGTATTTGTCTCTGTGGCCTTATTTTATGACAAAATTGTGAAGATGTTGCGACTTTAAATCTGTTTATTTTGAGTTTTGAAATGTATTTTTGTTTGTGTGTGTTTGTTTGTTTTTTTTCTTTCCTTGTTTTGTTGACCAATAAAAATTACTTAAAAATTTTGAAGTTTGTTTTTTGTTACTTTTTCATGCAACATATTTTGACAGCTGCAGCTGAACTAGGTTAGGGCCTAACAAATTAGGTGTGATTTTTGTCTAAGCTTCTTTTCTGGTGTGTAATCATGAAATGTGTGGGGGGGGGGCTATTGGTGGACAGGCTTGAAGTGCTGATTTACAGCACTGTGCTTAAATCTAGGGCAAGGCAATCCTATTCTAATTGTGGGTGTTTGAGGGAAGCCAAGTGAGTGTTAGAACCTGTGACGGTATCGGTATGATATCCCCGTCAACGTTCCCTTCTTCCCATAACGACAATCACCCCAATATTCCACGAGGAGGGATATCCCTGGAATCGCCCAGAAAGCCACACATGAGACAAGCTTACTGCTGGAACAAGACACTTTAATGACACAAAAACTCAGCTTATATGTGGTTACAGCCTGTTAGGAACGCCCCCCTCACACAGTGGGGTTTCCCATACAGATTATAGGAGACAAGTCGGAGCCGACCATGCAGACACGTTTCTTTAGATAAAGACATCAGCGGAGTTAATTACTAGGTGTAACAGCCTGACCACAATGAAGCAATCAGAATAATTAACATGAGCCCCTTATCTAATCATTGTAAACAGTAAGGCCGGTCTCCTTCCCACACACAATAAATCAATTACCATTTGAACTAGGGAGCTGGCTGAGGAAGGGTCATTAACATGTCAATAGCTTGTGACACATGAACCAAGCAGGGAGATTTACACTGACATCCTTCACAATGGCCCCCCTTTTTCTCCCTGCTCCGGCAAACCCGGTTGGACCTTCCCTGGTCCAGTAGGGTTGACGGGTTCAGAGCTTTTAGTCCGAGGTTAACTCCGTTTGGCGTGACTGACCTCCATTGGTAACTGCTTCCGACTCAGGTATGCTACCGGGTCGTCAGATCACACGCCGGTCAGTCCCCAAGTCTTTGTGCGATCTGCAAAGTCACCAGAAGTCAGTGTGAAGACAGCGAATGGGTCTGTGCGCCGCCGTCTAGGTGTCCCGCTATGGGAGGGGGCAGGTTATGGCTCTGAAGTGACAATCACAGGAGATTCATAAAAAGAAAAAGTTATATTTGTTGAAATGCTGTAGCACTGGTGCTCAGAGTCCGGGGGGGGGGGGGGGGGGAGAGGGGACTCAGAGCCCCATAAGGTCAGCCACCCCCTGCTCCCTCCGCAGCCGCCGGTTCTCCTCTTTGAGCTTCTCCAGCTCCATCTCCAGTTCATGGAGCCTGGGGGGGTCAGCCCGCTGTGACCTCAGGTGGTTGTTCTCCTTCTCCATGCGGCTTATGCACTCCTCCAGCTCTATGTACTCACGGATCAGATCCTGCTTGCTCATGTCCTGCAGGCTCTCCACGTGGTCCTTCATCATCAGGAACTGGGTGGTGGTGTAAGGGGCCACCGGTGGGCCCTTGGCGAACATCTCGGCCCGCATCTGGGGCGCCCGCTGCGATTCCATCTCCTCCAGTCGCTTCTTCTCCTCCCAGGTCCGCTGGTTATATGACTTCCAGGACCTCTTCTTCTTGGAGGGTAGCTGGCGGTGCCTCTTTCTGCCCAGCTCCCTCCAAGGCCCCTCCGGCTCATGGCGGTCGCCCATGACCAGCTGACAATGGTGTTCCCTGTTGTCCGTAATAACAGATTGTACCATGAGGGCTTCGTAAGGGGTGCCCAATGGTTCTTCCGGACCCAGCTCCTGGAGATCCCAAGCCGAGTCTACACAATGGGCTGCTGCTGGTGGGCGGTACCCAGGTTGAGACCAATTTGACCTGGTGTTGTCGTTCATGGGGCAATTCTGCTTGAAGTGACCCAACTGTTTGCACCGGAAGCAGCGTTGTTCGTTGTCCTCCTGGCGTGGGTAGCGAGGGCTAGATGTCATCGGTCTGTTAGGCGGTTGGTATCTAGCGGCTGGTGGGTGTGAGGGCGCCGTTGGTTGTGGAGGTTGTACCCGTGGTGTGACCTGGTTTGTCTTGCGAGTATCCGCATATTCATCCGCCAACTTCGCGGCCTCTGGTAGAGTCATGGGCCTGCGATCTCTCACCCAATCTTTGACGTCCGTCTGGATGTGATTGTAAAATTGCTCCAGGAGCATTAGTTGCAAAATGTCCTCTGCGGTGGTGGCCTGGCTGCTGTTAACCCAGTTAGAGGCCGACAGGGACAGCTGGCATGCCCATTCTGCGTAAGAGTCTTTCGTGGTTTTGCGTGAGTCCCTGAACTTCTGTCGGTGGGACTCTGGGGTTACTGCATAACGAGCCAGGAGCGCTTCTTTAACCCGGGCGTAGCTATGGATATCCTGATCTGGCACGGTCCGGAAAGCATCAGAAGCTTTGCCTGACAGTTTGCCTGACAATATTGCAACCCACTCTCTTCTAGCAATTCGGTGCAGGTTACATTGTCGCTCAAAGTCTGCCAGGTAGTTATCAATTTCACAGTCCTTTTCATCAAAAGCTTTAAAAGCGCTAAACGGAATCTTCCTTGCGTCTGCTGTGCTGTACTCACTGTTCGTAGAAGGTGCGGCTGCTTGTTGGACTGCTGCCAGTTTTAACTGTAGCTCTGCGTCCCTTATTTGTTTATCCTTCTGTAGTTCTGCGTCCCTTATTTCTTTAGCCTTCTGTAGTTCTGCGTCCCTTATTTGTTTAGCCTCCTGTAGTTCTGCGTCCCTTATTTGTTTATCCTTCTGTAGTTCTGCGTCCCTTATTTGTTTAGCCTCCTCCGCTAACAGGTCCATCACTTTCAGAACCACATCCGGCGTTGGGTTCGGGCCGAACCACGCTAGCTTCTCTCTCATTAGCTTGTTGGCTGGCGATTCCTCCTCCTGAATCACTGGTGTCTCCATCTCTTGTACTGCTGGCGTTGCTGCAATCCCGTCCTCCTGGTCTAGCTCCATTAATTCTGCTATGATGACCCGCTTGGTTTTGTTGCTAGCGATCCTTCCACGAACTTCCAGTAGTTCTTCCAGTGTCTGCTTGGAATCCGGGTGTGAAGGGGAATAGAAGGGAAAAATCCCGCTGCTACCAACCAATTGTGACGGTATCGGTATGATATCCCCGTCAACGTTCCCTTCTTCCCATAACGACAATCACCCCAATATTCCACGAGGAGGGATATCCCTGGAATCGCCCAGAAAGCCACACATGAGACAAGCTTACTGCTGGAACAAGACACTTTAATGACACAAAAACTCAGCTTATATGTGGTTACAGCCTGTTAGGAACGCCCCCCTCACACAGTGGGGTTTCCCATACAGATTATAGGAGACAAGTCGGAGCCGACCATGCAGACACGTTTCTTTAGATAAAGACATCAGCGGAGTTAATTACTAGGTGTAACAGCCTGACCACAATGAAGCAATCAGAATAATTAACATGAGCCCCTTATCTAATCATTGTAAACAGTAAGGCCGGTCTCCTTCCCACACACAATAAATCAATTACCATTTGAACTAGGGAGCTGGCTGAGGAAGGGTCATTAACATGTCAATAGCTTGTGACACATGAACCAAGCAGGGAGATTTACACTGACATCCTTCACAGAACCCCTGCTTGTGTTTTTTTTTTTTTTTTGGGTTGAGCTTTGTGTCCCTTTTCTTAAAATTGGCTTCACTTCCTGTCACACAGCTGAACAGGAAGTGAGGTTAAAACCCTACCAGTGTCTTTTCTTGGGGACACAGGTCAATCTAACTAGTGTCCCCATTAAGCAAATTGCACTCCAGCACTGCTGTGTACACCCCAAATCATGGGTCTTCAAACTACGGCCCTCCAGTTGTTCAGGAACTACAATTCCCATCATGCCTAGTCATGTCTGTGAATGTCAGTGCATTACAAGGCCTCATGGGATGTGTAGTTCTACAACAGCTGGAGGGCCGTAGTTTGAGGATCCCTGCCCCAAATGATTATTTAGTTTGGGGTTTAGTAAAGGAAAAGCCACTCTGCAGTACAAGCATAGTTGCTGAAAATCAGAGAGGAAGCACTGATGGTTTTAACATCCAATCCTGTAGAAGCAAAGTTGTTTTGTTTTCTTCCTCGCTTTGCACTTGTAGTGCAAAGCGGATTTGCCTTTAGTAAATGGACCCCAAAGTCCAAGATCCCTAATAATTTGGGGTGTACACCGCAAAATGCTAGAGTGCAATTTACATAATGGGAAACTATTTAGATTGATCTCTGTGTCCCCAAGAAAAGATATTAGTAAGGTTTTACCCTCACTTCCTGTTTGGCTATGTGACAGGAAGTGAATGAATTAGAAAGGGTGAAGACACCTCACAAATGTTCTCACTATCAGGGGTGCAGACATCCCCAAAAAAATTAGCAGATAATACTTATTTGCAAATTAATAATTTTTTAGTTAACATTGGGTGGGGTGCTCTAACACACACATTCATACATATTAGCCACGCTGTATCCTGGCCTATTGGCATGGTTATATTTTCTTAGGGCTCTCAATAAAACTCTATGAAATTTGTGCTTAAACTAGAACCAGGGGCGGACTGACAACTCATGGGGCCCCCGGGCAATAGAAGAGTATGGGGCCCCTCTGGCTTACAGATGGCCACCATGCCAGGAGGTAGTGCAGAGGCGGGCAGCTAAAATCTTGTGATATTCACATTAAAAGCATGTCATTTTCGGACATATCAGGGACAGATCTAAAAAAAACACAGATTTTTACATACTGTCCCTGGTTTTACTGAGCATGGCAACCCGGATGGGGCCCCCTAGTGGCATGGGGCCCTCGGGCAGTGCCCGAGTGACTCAATGGTCAGTCCGCCCCTGACTAGAACTATAATCAACACGTTTTATTTTCTTTAATTTTGGATAGAGTGAGGGAGGGTTATAGGCCCTGTCAGTTTATTTATGTATTATCTGTGTCCAATTGGGGAGATTTGCCTTCACTTCCTGCCCCATAGCCAAACAGGAAGTGAGAGAAAAACTATGCAAATTAACCACTTCCCGCCCAGCCTATGGCCGATTTACATCCGGGAAGTGGTTACACAATCCTGACAGGACGTCCTGCAGGATTTCATGCCGCGCACGCCTGTGGGGGCACACAGCGCGGCGATCGGTGATGCGGGGTGTCAGTCTGACACCCTGCATCTCCGATCTCGGTAAAGAGTCTCTCACGGAGACGGAGACTCTTTACCACGTGATCAGCCGTGTCCAATCACGGCTGATCACGATGTAAACAGGAAGAGCCATCGATGGCTCTTCCTCACTCGCGTCTGACAGACGCGAGTATAGGAGAGCCGATCGGCGGCTCTCCTGACAGGGGGCGTTCGCGCTGATTGTTTATCAGCGCAGCCCCCCCTCGGATCACCACACTGGACCACCAGGGATGCCCACCCTGGACCACCAGGGTGGGCAAAAAAAAAAAAAAATATGGAAAAAAAAACAAAAAGCATTAAAAAAAAAGAAAAAAGATGCCAATCAGTGCCCACAAATGGGCACTGACTGGCAACCTGGGAAAATCAGTGCCACCCCACAGTGTCCATCAGTGCCACCCCACAGTGTCCATCAGTGCCACCCCACAGTGCCCATCCATGCACAGTGCCCACCTATCAGTGCCCACCTGTGCCACCCATAAGTATCCATCAGTGCCACCCATAAGTGCCACCCATGAGTGCCCATCTGTGCCGCCCATGAGTGCCCATCAGTGCCGCCTATGAGTGCCCATCAGTGCCGCATACCAGCGCCGCCAATCAATGCCACCTCATCTGTGCCCGTCAGTACTACCTCATCGATGTCCATCAGTGCCATCTCATCGGTGCCCATCAGTGCCGCCATATCAGTGCCCGTAATTGAAAGAGAAAAACTTATTTACAAAAAAATTAACATAAAAAAATAAAAATGTTTTTTTTTTCAAAATTTGCAGTCTTTTTTTAGTTGTTGCGCAAAAAAAAAAATCGCAGAGGTGATCAAATACCAACAAAAGAAAGCTCTATTTGTGGGGGAAAAAGGACGCCAATTTTGTTTGGGTACAGTGTTGTATGACCGCGCAATTGCCATTCAAAGTGCGACAGTGCTGAAAGCTGAAAATTGGCTTGGGCGGGAAGGTGCGTAAGTGCCTGGTATGGAAGTGGTTAAGGGAATCCAGTGCCCCCCTCCCCCCCAGAACTAGTGTGTGGGTCCCCTGAAAATTCCTGGGCGGGTCATACAAAAACAGGGTGTGACCTTGACAGGAAGGGGTGGGTCATTTTTCTATTAGGAGGTGCAGATATGTAGTCAGGCCTAGGGCAGAACAAAACCTAAATATACTACTGCATATTAGGGCTTATTTAGACCGGATCCGATTTACAGCGTGTTTTTATAGTGTGGGAGGAAACCCACGCAGGGACAGGGAGAACATGCAAACTCCATGCAGATGGTGTCACGGGCTGGATTCGAACCAGCGACCCTTTTGCTGCTAGGTCAAAGTGCAATACACTACACCACTGTGCTGAACGAACATGATTGCAGCTGAAAGCATGAGATCTTTTTTTTTTTTTCAATACCATGCTTTCCAGCCTTATTGACCCCGCCTCTCTCCATAAAGAGGACCTGTCACACACTAGTCCTATTACAAAGGATGTTTACATTCCTTGTAATAGGAAGAAAAGTGATCCAAAATCAAAAAAAGTGTCAAAAAAGTGCAAGAAGAAAAATATGAGGTAAAAAAACAAACAAAAAAATAAAATAACGCCCCTGTCCCTAGAAGCTCGCACTCAGAAGCGAATATGCATGTAAGTCCCGCCCATATATGTAAACACCATTCAAACCACACATGTGAGGTATTGACGCGTGCGTTAGAGCGAGAGCAATAATTCTAGCCCTAGACCTCCTCTGTAACTCTGAACTGGTCACCTGTAAAAAAAAAACAAGCATCGCCTATGGATATTTTTATGTCCCGAAGTTTGGCGCCATTCCATGAGTGTGTACAATATTAAAGCGTGACAAGTTAGGTATCTATTTACTCGGTGTAACATCATCTTTAACATTATCCATAAAAATTGGGCTAACTTTACTGTTTTTTTTTTTTTAATTCATGAACCGTGTTTTTTTTTTGGGCCAAAAAAAAAAGGCGTTAGAAAAATTATTGCGCAAATACCGTTGGAAATCAAATAAAAAATGACCGCTAACTTTATTCCCTAGGGTGTCTGCTAAAAAATTATATATAATGTTTGGGGGTCCTGATTAATTTCCCAGGAACAAAATATAATTTTTACATGAAGGAGAGAAGTGCCAGAATAGGCGCGGTATGGAAGTGGTTAAAGTGAAATAATAAAAGTGAAATATTCCTTTAAATTTCATACAGGGCGGGAGGGGGGGTACACGCATGTTTCCCGTGCTTAGAACTGTCCCTGTACAAGATGTCATTTCTGAAGTGAAACAAAAAAAAGGAAGCTTAAAGTACTCATGGCTATAAAGAATACAGTCATTGCTCATTAAAAATATTAAAAAAAAAAAAAAAAAAAATGGGGGTCCCTCCAAATTAAATTACCAGGCCCTTCAGGTCTGGAATGGATATTAAGGGGAACCCCGCCGTAAAAACCCCCCCAAAAAAATGGCGTGGGGTCCCCCCAAATATCCATACCAGACCCTTCAGGTCTGGTGTGGATTTTAAGGGGAACTCCACCCCAAATTGAAAAAAAATGGCGTGGAGTCTCCCTAAAAATCCACACCAGACCCTTATCCGAGCACGTTGACCTGGCCGGCCGCAGAAAAGAGGGGGGGACAGAGTGCGGCCCCCCCCCTCTCCTGAACCGCACCAGACCACATGCCCTCAACATGGGGAGGATGTCCCCATGTTGATGGGGACAAGGGCCTCATCCCCACAACCCTTGCCCGGTGGTTGTGGGGGTCTGCAGGCGGGGGGCTTATCAGAATCTGGAAGACCCCTTTAACAAAGGGGACCCCCAGATCCTGGCCCCCCCCTATGTGAAATGGTAATGGGGTACATTGTACCTCTACCATTTCACCCCCAAAAAAAATTCAAAAGTGTTAAAAATGATAGTAGCCGGTTTTTGACAAATCTTTTAATAAAATCTTCTTTTCTTCTTTCCTTCGGGTTTCTTCCGCTGCTTCTTTCTTGGGTCTTCTCGTCCACATCTTGCCCGACGTGTTCTTCTATCTTCTCCATCCGTCCTTCAGCCTTCTGGTCCCGCATCTTGCCCGTTGTCTTCTCCTGTCTTCTTCTCCGTCCGTCCGCCAGCCTTCTCGTCCGCATCTTTTTCTTTCCCGGACCCAGCGTTTGATTTTGATTTGGCCGCCGTGTTCCCGCTCCTGGGACCCGCCCCCCTCTGACGCCACAGGTAAACTCATATGAAAGTCCGCGTGTGGCATATGTGCGTCAGAGGGGGGCGGGGTCACATGAGTGTGACACGGCGGGAACTTCAATTGGAAGCGGCGGCATCTTCTTCTCTGGGCGGCGCGTTTGAAATTGAATTCCCCCGCCGTGTGACGCTCTGTGACCCCGCCCCCCTCTGACGCACTTGACCTTCTAAGGAGTTTACTTGTGGCGTCAGAGGGGGGGCGAGTCCCAGGAGCGCAACACGGTGGCCAAATCAAATTCAAACGCTGGGTCCGGGGAAGAAAAAGATGTGGACGAGAAGGCTGGCGGACCGAGAAGAAGACCGGAGAAGACACAAGATGCGGACGAGGAGGCTGGCGGACGGATGGAGAAGAAGACAGGAGAAGACAACGGGCAAGATGCGGGACCAGAAGGCTGAAGGACGGACGGAGAAGATAGAAGAACACGTCGGGCAAGATGTAGACGAGAAGACCCAAGAAAGAAGCAGCGGAAGAAACCCGAAGGAAAGAAGAAAAGAAGATTTTATTAAAAGATTTGTCAAAAACCGGCTACTGTCATTTTTAACACTTTTGACATTTTTTTTGGGGTGAAATGGTAGAGGTACAATGTACCCCATTACCATTTCACATAGGGGGGGGCAGGATCTGGGGGTCCCCTTTGTTAAAGGGGTCTTCCAGATTCTGATAAGCCCCCCGCCCGCAGACCCCCACAACCACCGGGCAAGGGTTGTGGGGATGAGGCCCTTGTCCCCATCAACATGGGGACATCCTCCCCATGTTGAGGGCATGTGGCCTGGTGCGGTTCAGGAGAGGGGGGGGCGCACTCTGTCCCCCCCTCTTTTCTGCGGCCGGCCAGGTGAACGTGCTCGGATAAGGGTCTGGTGTGGATTTTTAGGGGGACTCCATGCCAATTTTTTTTCAATTTGGGGTGGAGTTCCCCTTAAAATCCACACCAGACCTGAAGGGCCTGGAATGGATATTTGCCGGGAACCGCACGTCTTTTTTTTTTGGTTTTTACGGCGGGGTTCCCCTTAATATCCATTCCAGACCTGAAGGGCCTGGTAATTTAATTTGGGGGAACCCCTACACATTTTTTGTTTTTGTTTTATGAATGAATCCCTTTAGAATTGTCAGAGCCGACAATGCATTATAGCCGCGTGTGAATTTTTAAATGACTTTTTTCCTTCTGAATGTCATTTTGTGCAGGGGCAGTTCTAAGTGCGGGAAAAATGCGCTATTTCACATGCTGACATTACACCCCCCCCCTAGGTACGAAATTTAAAGGAATATTTCACTTTTATTGTTTCACTTTAAGCATTATTAATTTCACTGCTCCCGAAAAAACGGCCGTTTTAAAAAATAAAAAAAACATTGATACATGTTCCCTGGGGCAGGACTGAGGTCCCCAAACACTTTTTAGGACAAAACTTGCAGATTAGCCTTTAAAATGAACACTTTTGATTTCTCCCATAGACTTCTATAGGGAGTTCGGCGCGGCTTTACATATTACTTTCAATGCGCCGGCTGCTACGCTGGTTCATGCGCCTAATTAAGCCTCCACCCGGCGCACTAATTAAGGCATGAACCAGCGCAGCGCACAGAGCATAGTAAATCAGCCCCAGTGTGTCATCCACAAATGTGCTGGAGGGAGCTGGGCTGTTGTCGGCTGCTGGGCGACCCATGCCATCCACGGATGAGCCCACACCTCTCCTCTGGAGGAAGTAGTGGAGGAGCACGGGGACCTGGAGGAAGTGGTCTACCTCGTGGAGGAGGATCCCATCATCCCTGGACCCTCCCACATTTCCTCCCTCATCAGAGAAAGACCTTCACCCTCCTCCCCCATCAGGGAAAGACCCTCACCCTCCTCCACCATCAGGGGAAGCTCCTCAAGGGCCTCCCCATATACACGGCCCCAAGCCTCTCCTGCCCCAAGGAAGGCTACCTGCAAAACCAGGGGTGTTCCCGAAGCCATCCAGGAAACTCTTGCGAGGGATCAGGCCCGCCAGACCCACCATATGGGTGCTGTTGCCCGGGACATGCGGTGTGTCGCAGACAGCCTGGCCTCCTCGGCACAAATACCCGACAGTCTGCAGGATATAAGTGCCAACTGTGCGGCTGTGGTGACCTGCGTTGGTGAGCTGCAGGCCACGACATCACGCCTCGTGACAGAGGTCAAGAGCCTGACAGTGGCTGTAAAGGCCAATACGGCTGCCATAGAGGCGGAGGGGAGGCAGAGGAGGCGCCAACAGCAGCACAATACAACCTGCCAGCTGTGGATGCAGGCTGAGACCAACGCGGTGCTCACCCGCATTGTCCTGGCGTTGGAGGGCAGGCAGCCAGCACCTGCCAGGAGTGGCAGACTTGAGAATGAGTCTCCTCCTGATGCCCCACCACCCCCACCTGAGGCTCCCCCCAGGCAACAGAGACGTGGCACCTGGCGGAGCCCATGACAGGGCAATTGAGTGCCTTTTTTGGATTTTGTTTGCTCCGGTGATGAGCGTTTTTTTTTACTTTATGCTCCGGTGATGAGCGTTTTTTTTACTTTATGCTCCGGTGAGGAGCGTTTTTTTTTCTTTATGCTCCGGTGAGGAGCGTTTTTTTTTCTTTATGCTCCGGTGAGGAGCGTTTTTTTTTTTATTATGTATGCACACGGTCAGTAGTGCAGGCTACAGTGTGACTGGTGTGTGAATGTAGGGGTGACATACCTGCCAGCAAGGTGTGTCACCCTGGGGCGTCGGGAGAAGTTATCCCCAAGACCGTGTGAATGTGGTATGAAGGGACAGCGACACCATTGGGGCCTTGGCGCGGCGTTGCTGCTCCCAAGTCCTGCATGGTGGACTTGGGCTAATCCAATGTGAAGTTGATGTGGTGTGTGAGCTAAGGACCACAGTGGTGTGCATGCGTGCATTCTCCTTGTGCCATGATGAATGTGTGTGTTTAATGTGCAAAGATGCGTACCACAAGGCATCTCCTGACTGCTCTTCCCTCAGCAGACGGGGTAGCCTCGGGCAGGGGGGGACTGTGTGGTTCAGGGGTCAGGTCATCACGTATGTCAATCATCAGGCCCTTTCTCATGGCGTAGTTGTGCAGCATGCAACATGCACCGATGATCTGGCACACAAAGTTTGGGGAATACAACAGGGCCCCCCCGGAATTATCCAGGCATCGGAAACGGGACTTCAGGAGGCCAAATGTGCATTCCACCACTGCACGGGTACGTATGTGTGCAGCATTGTATTTTCTCTCTCCTCTGGTTTTGGGATTCCAGAATGGAGTCATGAGATGGGGCCCAAGTGCATATGCAGAGTCACCTGGAAGGGAAAAGACAGGAGGATGTTAGTCGTGAATGTGCCCCTCGTGATGTCTGCATCATGGGGTCGGACAGGCCTGACTCCCATGTCACTCACCAACCAGCCAGCTGTTCCCGTACACGTTCTGTTCGAATTCTGTTGGGATGTTGCTTTGACGGGATATGTAGCTGTCGTGGCTGGCCCCGGGGTGTTTGGCACGGACGTGCAATATGAGGCATTGGGCATCGGCTATCACCTGTACGTTGATGGAATTCCACCGCTTACGATTATGGTACATGTGCTCTGTGGCACGGGGGGGCCGTAGTGCCACATGTGTGCAATCAATGGCCCCCACGGTGCGTGGGAATCCTGCAATTCTGTAGAAATCCTGCATTGCCTTCTGCCGCAGATGCTCATGGGTGGGTTTGATGATGTGGTGGGACATGCGTGTAAGGATTGCGGGGATAACCTGGTGCACACATCTGCTCATGGTGGATTGTGACATCCCAGCCACGTCTTCACTTGTACGCTGAAAAGATCCACTTGCAAGGAAATGCAGTGTTGCCAGTACCTTGACCAGTGGCTGCACTGCATGTGCACGTTGTGTCTTGCTGGTGATGTCATCATGCAGGGCTGTGGCTAATTCCAGGATGGCAGCAGGGCTGAATCTGAAGATGCGATACACCTCCGAATCCCCCATGCCAAAGACGTTCATGCGTGTTCAGTATATCCTCTCCCGTGGCCTCCTACGTGCCTGTGGACACAGTAGTAGTGCTAGGACCACGGCTGCCCTTGGCATGTTGGCATACAGATGTGTTGTCCTGCAAGTGTGGTTGCTCAACTCGTCTGTAACGGTGCTGCTGCAGCTACTCTCCAGCTGACCTGTGCAAGTCTGGTGCAGAGTTACCCCTGCTTTATGAGGGGTAACTTTAGGCCGGACATAGAACTTACGCACACCGCGCATAGCCTGCGCCGAACGCACGTACGTTCGTGAATCGGCGTATCTCCCTCATTTGCATATTTGAATAGGAAATCATTGGGTGCGCCAGTTGCGTTCAGCATAAATATGCGGTCACTATATGCTGGCGTAGGAAAATTACGTTGGTCGGAAGAAGCCTAGTTTCAGGCGTATCTAGTTCTGTGGGTACGGCGCACAGATACGACGGAGCATATTTACACTTACGCGGCGTATTTCGAGATACGTCGGCGTAAGTCCTACGTGAATCTGGCCCAATATCTTTGTCTTCAAGGGTTCCCACCACCTCCAGATACAGGGGGTTGCGATGGGTGCCAAATATGCACCCTCATATGCAAACCTGTATCTGGGGGGTGGGAACGAGACTTATTTGCAGACAAATCGAGATTAGCTGATATTGGCCAAATTATATCTGACATCGCTATATCAATGACGTCTTCATGGTATGGGCAGGATCAAAAAATTATTTGATTTGATTTCTAGACAACCTGCAAATAAACACATACAATCTCAAGTTGACGTAAAACTATGATCAAACAAAGATTACCTTTCTGGATGTGGAAATCTTTACCAACGAAATGGGTGAACTCTACTTTATACAAAAAACCCTTGGCTGGCAATAGCTTGCTACATGCCAGTACAGTAGCTCACATCCGGAACAATTGATTAGGAGTATTCCTTACAACCAGTTCTTAAGTAGGGATGAACTTCGTGTTCGAGTCGAACTCATGTTCAACTCGAACATCGTATGTTCGCCCGTTCATCGAATTACAAACGTTACGGGCCATTTGTGCCAAATTCGAGTGGCGTGTCACGGCCCAAAATTCACTGCGGCATCGCAGTGCATTGCTGGCTGATGATTGGCCAAGCATGCACTATGACCCGCATGCTTGGCCAATCACAGCTTGCAAAAAATGGAGAGCCATAATTGGCCAAAGCCAGGGTGGCTTTGGTCAATTATGGCTCAGGGGGTTTAGTACACGCCCCAAACTATAAAAGGCCGCCTGCAGGTCGGCCTTGTGTAGTGTGTTGCGGCGGTGGTTAAAGATAGAGACAGAGAGAGAGTGTGTCATTTTTTGTAGGTAGATAGAGCAGGCAGGCAGGCAGGCTAGTCAGTTAAAGTTTAGGGCCGGTATTCAGAAAGGACTTACGACGGCGTATCTCCAGATACGCCGTCGTAATTCCAAATGAGCGCCGTCGTATCTATGCGCTTATTCAGAAAGGCAGTTACGCCTGAATTTGGCCAAGATACGACCGACGTAAGTCTCTTACGCCATCATATCTTGGGTGCATATTTACGCTGGTCGCAAGGGACGCTTCCGTAGATTTACGCGTCGAATATGCAAATGACCTAGATACGCCGATTCACAAACGTACTTGCGCCCATCGGATTTAGCTACGCCGTTTACGTAAGGCTTACGTCCGGCGTAAGTATACCCCTCATAAAGCAGGGGTAAGTCATGTTAAGGTATGGACGTCGGAACAGCATCGGAACAAGTCGTACGTGAATGGGGCTGGGCGTAAGTTACTTTCACGTCTAAAGTATTGAGCCGACGTATCTTAGGGAGTATTTGCGATGTGATTCTGAGCATGCGCTCACATGCGCTGTTTGAACGGCCATGCATTTACATGGGGTCACGGTTAATTTAAATACAACACGCCCACGGCCTTGCTACTTTGAATTAGGCAGGCTTACGCCGGCCATTTTACATTATGTCGGCGTAAGGAAGGGAAAGTCCTTTCTGAATACAGTACGAGCCACTCTAAGTTAGGTCGGTGTAGCGCATCTGATATGCGCTATGCTGCACTAAAGATAAGACAGTCTTTCTGAATCCCGGCCACAGTGTGTAGAGGATTTATATGCATCCCAGGTGTTGTATATATATTTATACACTGAATAGTTTAACTAGATCCGCTCTTCCTAATTTACTGACAGGCAGGAAGGTGATTGTGCTAGCTGCAGTATTCTCACGTGGTGTACTGCCTTTGTCCTCTGCAGTGTGCACTTAAAGCTACGTGGTGTGTGTATTGCCCATGTCCTCTGCAGTGTGAACCTAAATCTACGCGGTGCGTACTGCCTGTGTCCTCTGCAGTGTGTACCTAAAGCTACGTGGTGTGTGTACTGCCTGTGTCCTCTGCAGTGTGCACCTAAAGCTACATGGTGTGTGTGTGTACTGCCCATGTCCTCTGCAGTGCGCACCTAAAGCTATGTGGTGTGTGTACTGCCTGTGTCCTCTGCAGTGTACACCTAAAGCTACATGGTGTGTGTACTGCCTGTGTCCTCTGCACATTGTGCACCTAAGGTAAAGCTGGTGTTTCTGATATTTACTCCTAGAAGCAGGGATCTGCTCATATTAATACTACAGGCAGGGTATATTGCTGCAAGTACTTTCACGTGGTGTACTGTATGTGTCCTCTGCAGGCCATTAGTATGTCTGGAAGGACAACAAGGAGAGGCAGAGAGTCACAAGCCCATAAAAGAGGGCAAGCTGGCTCTGCGTCTAGAGGCAACAGTGCTGGTCGTGGACACGGTGTATCCTCATCAGCACGTGGCCGTGGGACAACGCTCGTCCTTTTTTTTCGGCAGCTGGCCGTGTTGAGCCGCAACATGCTGAAGACTTGGTAGAGTGGATGACCAAGCCGTCCTCATCCTCCTCATCCTCTCTCACCCTGGTTCAGGGTACTGTGTCTGGCAAAGCAGCTGCCAAGGCGGCCTCTTCCCTCTGCTCAATGGCGTCAGTCACTCCTTCCCTAGCCCCACCATGTCCTCCTGAGGAGTCCCCCGAACTGTTTGACCACAGTGTTGGGTACATGCTGCATGAGGATGTGCAGCGTTTTGAAGGCTCCGATGATGGTACACAGCTAGAGGAAGGCAGTAACGTGAGCAAAGAGAGAGGGGTGCCCAAGAAGAACAGCATTCTGGCAGACATATTCCCCCAGCTGCAGCATACTGCCAGGTTTCCGTACCTCAAAGACCCACACCAAAGAACAAAGCGGACCTCCCCTTGCTCCTCATCAGCTGGGATCTCCAACCCCACTATACCCTCAGTCCTCTCTGAAGCCTGCACTGATAGGACTGAAGATGTAGAATTAGGTGTGTCACAGCCAAGTACTTGTGGGCAATCTACTATCGGTACACCAATGGCAGATTGTACCAGGCAAATTTCCCTGCCCCAGCTGCTGCAGCGCCGAAAGAAGTTCTCTCCCAGCCATCCACATGCCCAGCGGTTGAATGCTAGCTTGGCTAAATTGCTAGAACTTCAACTGCTGCCTTTTCAGTTGGTAGATTCTGCCCCCTTCCGTGAGTTTGTGGAATGTGCGGTACCTCAGTGGCAAGTTCCCAAACGCCACTTTTTCTCATGGAAGGCGATTCCGGCTCTCTACCAGCATGTGGAAGGCAATGTCCATGCCTCGCTGGACAGGGCAGTCCGTGGTAAGGTGCATATTACCGCTGACTCATGGTACAGCAGGCATTGACAGGGACGTTACCTATCTTTCACGGCGCATTGGGTGACTCTGCTGGCAGCTGGGAAGGACGCAGGACAAGGTACAGTAGTGTTGGAGGTTGTTCCGCCACCACGCCTCCAAAATGCTACTACTGGTTGTGACTAGAGATGTCCAGAACTATTCACCGGCGAATAGTTCCTGGCGAATATAGCTTGTTCGCATTCGCCGCGGCGGGCGAACATATGCGATGTTCGGTCTGCCCCCTATTCGTCATCATTGAGCAAACTTTGACCCTGTATCTCACAGTCAGCAGACACATTCCAGCCAATCAGCAGCATACCCTCCCTCCCAGACCCTCCCACCTCCTGGACAGCATCCATTTTAGATTCATTCGGAAGCTGCAGTCTTAGTTAGAGAAGGGACAGTGTAGTTGCTGCTGATTTAATAAGGAAATCGATAGCTAGGCCAGTGTATTCAGTGTCCACTGCAGTCCTGAAAGACTCATCTGATCTCTGCTGTAAGGACAGCGTCCTGACAGTACCCCAAAAAGCCCTTTTTAGGGCTTGTAAATCACTCTGCTTTTTTTGTTCCTCTGTAATCTAATTGCAGTTGCCTGCACAGTTGGTGTCACAGTAGATTACATTTAAAAAAAACAACAATTTTGACTGTAATAGAATAGCAGTCAGTTGCCTGCCAGTGTGTGTGTCAGGCTCACAGCGTATACTGTGCCCACTTGCCCAGTGCCACCACTCATATCTGGTGTCACAGTAGATTACATTTAAAAAAAAATATATAGATTTTACTGTAATAGAATAGCAGTTAGTTGTCTGCAAGCGTGTGTGTCAGGCCTACAGCATCTAGTCTGCCAACCTCTGCCAGTGGCACAAGTGCCACTCATATCTGGTGTCATAGGAGATTACATTTAAAAAAAAATCAATTTTGACTGTAATAGAATAGCAATTAGTTGTCTGCAAGCGTGTGTGTCAGGCCTACAGTGTCTACTCTGCAACCACTGCCAGTGGCACCAGTGCCACTCATATCTGGTGTTTATAGTAGATTACATTTAAAAAAAAAAAAACAATTTTGACTGTAATAGAATAGCAGTCAGTTGCCTGCCAGCGTGTGTGTCAGGCTCACAGCATCTAGTCTGCCAACCTCTGCCAGTGTCACCAGTGCCACTCATATCTGGTGTCATAGTAGATTACATAAAAAAAAACAATTTTGACTGTAATAGAATAGCAGTTAGTTGTCTGCAAGCGTGTGTGTCAGGCCTACAGCATCTACTCTGCCAACTTCTGCCAGTGCACAGTGCCACTCATATCTGGTGTCACAGTAGCTTGCACGCATAGTACAACTAAACTAATCTAAAAAAAATGACAGGCAGAGGTAGGCCACCACGTCGTGGTCATGGTGCTGTGATTCCCTTTGGCCCTAGAATAATGCCCAGTGTTCAGAGGCCACGTACCCTGAACTCGAAAAGTTCTGAAGACATAGTTGACTGGCTAACACAGGACACCCAATTTTCTACAGCTTCCGCTCGGAACCTTGACGCACCATCCTCCTCCAGCTCAGCTTCGGGCACCTCTCAAGTTACCACTTCGCCCCGCCTGCCACCACCACTAGACATGTGCAATTCGTTAGTTTCTAATTCGTTTTTCAACAAAAATTCGGAAATTCGTTAATTTCGAATTTTCGTTTTCACAAAATGTTTTTATTTTCCGAATTTTTGGACTTCCGAAAACTTAGAATTTCCGAATTTTCGGATTTCCTGGAAATTCTAATTTCCGATTTTCGTATTTTCCAAATTTTTAAATTTCCGAATTTTCGACTTCCGAAATTTTGAATTCCGCTTTTTTTTAATGTCCGAATTTCGGAATTTTTCATTTCCGAATTTTCGTATTTCCGAATTTCGGAAATTCGGATTTTCCGAAATTCGGAAATACGAAATTTTTTCGTTTTCTTTTTTTTAATTTTAAAAATGCCGAATTCTAGAAATTTCGAATTTTTCATTTTTTTTTTTCAAATTTTTTCAATTTAGAAATTTCGATTTTTTATTTATTTATTTTTAATTTAACGATTTTCATTTTTGGTTTTCAAAAATTTCGAATTTTCGAATTTTTCATTTTCAAATTTCGAATATTTCAATTTCAAATTTTTCGATTTTTTCAATTTCGAATTTTTCGAATTTTACATTTCCGACTTTTCGTATTTCCGAATTTCGGAAATTCCGATTTTTTTTTTTAATTTTAGAAAATTCGAATTTTTCATTTTTTATTTTCGATTTTGAAATTTCAAATTTTGAAATTTTCGAATTTTTGAAATTTCGAATTTCGAATTTCGAATTTTCAATTTTTTTTTCCCGCTCAGTCTTAACAATCTTGGCGACTTTCTCATGGAAGATGGACCCCCATCGTCTCCGTAAAAGTTTAGCATCATATGCGGATAAATGATTATTTTTAAATACGTTTTGTATGCTTATTTTCTCTTTTTTTTTTTTTTGAGAAAGTATATATATATACGAAAAAGGAATAAGGAGAATTGAACCGGCTTTTACCCCCGCCCACCACCCCTCCCCCCGATGAACACCCACCCCACCTTCTCGTGACACCACATTTGCAAATTTAAACCAATTTCTGCTATATCATTCTCATTGCTCTCTCTTAGCGGCATTAAGAAATGGGGGGTTAGGGATCTTTTATATTCTTTTAGGGGCTCTTCACCCCATGGAATATAACTACCCATGGGTCTTCTTCTATCTCTTTCTTAGTTATGACCTTAATCAAAGTCAGGATTTTTTTCCAGTAGGTTTTTATTTTAGGACAGTCCCACCACATGGGCCATCGTTCCCCTTACAGCACAGCCTCTCCAGCATTCCGCTGACTGCCCTTCTCTGTATTTGCTGGTTTTATCTGGGTGGCGTACCATCCCGTATACATTTAAAATTCATCTCAGCTGTCCTTACGTTGACTGCAGAGGTGTGGGTCAGGTTGAGGATTCTTCCTACTGTCGTTTTCCCTCTTGGGACTACCAGTTCTTTTTCCCATTTTTGAATATATTTTAATGACTCCGGCGCTTCCGCTTTCAACAGAAAACTATAGATTTTGGAGATATTCCCCTTAGAACTTTCAGTTATACAAGGTTGTTCCACCATTGTGTATTCCTCCCCTGGGCGCAAAGGTTGCGGTAGGCTTTTAATGAATGATGATAGCTGTAAGTATCGCTATTCGTCCAGCGCCATGAATTCTATCTTGGATCTAATCTCATGAAGTGTCATGATTTCCCCCTTGTGAATAATATCCCTTACCTGGGTTCTATTTTTTATCCAATTTCCACCCACCCCTTTTGTCCCTGGTGCAAAGTATTCAAATTTTTCATTTTCAAATTTCGAATATTTAAATTTTCGAAATTTCGAATTTTCGTATTTCCGAATTTCGGAAATTCGGATTTATTTTTTATTTTTAGAAAATTCGAATTTTTCATTTTTTATTTTCGATTTTTTCAATTTTAAAAATTTCGAATTTTTCATTTTTTTAATTTTCAAATTTTTCATTTTCGATTTTGAAATTTCGAATTTTTCAATTTTCGAATTTTTGAAATTTCGAATTTTCAAATTTTTTACTTTCGAATTTAGAAATTTTAAATTTTCGAATTTTTTTTTTGAATTTTATGAATTTTTTATTTTCGAAATTTCTAATTTATGAATTTTCGAAATTTCTAATTTTCGAAATTCCAAGTTTTCCAATTTAAAATTTTTATTTTCGAATTTTTCATTTTCAAATTGGCGAAAATGAAAAATTTGAAAAAATAAAAAATTTAAAATTTGAAAATTAAAAAAATCTGAATTTTTCAAAATTTCGAATTGTGGATTTTTTTTCGTATTTCCAAATTTTCGTAAATTAGTTTTTTTCATTTTCGTTTCATTTTTTTTTTCGGGAATTTTCGTTTTTACATTTTATTTGTTTTTTGCTTTTTTGGAAATCCGAAAATTTTCGAATTTCCGAATTCCGAATTTTCGAATTTCCCGAAGTTTACGAATTTACAAAAAAAGCCCAAAAAACGAATGAAACAAAAACGATTTTTTTTTCTTTTAGATTTTCCCGAATTTACGAATTTACGAAAACAAAACTAAAACCAAAGAACAAAATCTATTGTAGGTTTAGTTTCAATGTTAGTGGACATACAATTTAACTAAAACAAAAACTTGTTGAACTCTTTCAACAACAAAGTCCAGACCACTTTTTTTCAGTGTCTTTCTAATAAAACTGTACCCACCCTCAAGCAAACTCAACCACTGGTTAGAGATGGCTTAGTGAGGCACAAAAGCAATAATTAAAAACAAAATGAATCCCCTGTACTTCCTCCCTATTACAGTGACCGGTTATAATAGTACATCCAAAGTACTTGTATCAAGTATGATTTTGGGATATTAATGAAACAAAAAAAAAAAGTTTTAAAATCAAAAAAACAATAATAATAAAAATAACCTGTGGTATATATTTCTCTCCTTAGAGGGTAATACCCACTAGAAAACAAAAATATTTACCTATATTTTTCCCTAGATAGTTTGATAAGCTGACTCACTTTAATTCCTCTAATAACCTTAATCTCGAATACACAAATATTTTGTTATTATATTAATCACTTTCGAAAAATTCCATCTCCGTCTATTAACACTGGCGAGGCAGGATAGATGACATGATGACATCTGACCTTGCTGGCTTGGGAGATCTTTTTTGGCACTT